>NC_136511.1:81688334-81990834 GCF_053919585.1 Euprymna scolopes | reverse complement strand
TTGAAGTCACTGTGCAGTGGTATCCATGTTGGCTTGTTTGCATCCTTGTTGACGCAGAACCAAAGGTTTGGGCAAAGTTGTGCCTCAACAGAGGAGTGTGTTGTCATCGAGAGCTGGGAAGAAAGAAAAAGAATTGTCAGGTGTTTAACCTTTTATAAACTCAGTTATGTGATCAACTCACCTGATCGATGGTCTTTAATTGGAAAAAAATGAAAAATGAAGTTGACCGCTCTGCAATGATGTTATAAAGCAAACACATTCAAAATCTTAAGCCACGAGTTTATCCTGCTACGATTACCAGTTTATATGCAAGAAGTGTAAGACAAAAAAGATGAGAATTCAGATGTGGAGAAAGTATGTTTTAGATGGTGAGAATGATGAGGTTGTCCAGAAGTTTTGTTACCTTGGTATTACCATCGGAGCACAGAGAGTTGCTGGTGCTAGAGTAAATGGCTTCAGAGGAAGATAAAATCTTGGACAGTATATAGAGATTTGTTTAGAAAAGGAGACGTTATTGGTTCAGTTACATTGAAAGAATAGATGAGAGTGCTTTGGTAATTAGATGTAGAACAGTTGAGGTAGCAGGGTCAGTTGTTCAGAAAAGATCAAGGAAAATACATAAGGAAGTGATAAGAATGCATTTGCGGTAAAGAGGGATAAATAAAGACCTGACTAGATATGGATCATCATCATCATCATCATCATCTAAACCTGAAGCAATGAGGGCATGCATATGTATAAAAGTGAACTTTGATTAGATGGCTTTTAGCTTGCAGAGTTCACATAAGATAATTTGCATTTAAAGAATTGGGAGACTCATATTCTCAGACTCACTTATCTCAATTACAAACCATCTTAATACGATTTAGAATTAACTGATGAAGTAGCATCCAAATATATATAGCTTTCAATAGTCCTGGACATACTTCAGAGTGTTGAAGAGCATATAATTGGAAGAATCTAATGTCATAGTTGGAAGAGTCTAATGCCATAATTCTGTACACTTGTAAAACTAAGTGGCATGCAGAGGAGAGTGAGTGACAAAGCGATGGACTTGGGCATCAAAATTCTGTGTGTCTGATGAGTAGGCAGCATGCAATCATATTCAAGCTATTTCCTTTTCTTATAATAGTTCTCAGTACTTGAACTTGAATCTGTGAGACATACAATCAAGGAGTAAATTTTAAGAGCAGTCCAACACATGCCAACATGAAACACAGACATTTAATTTGAATATTATTATTATTATTATGATGATGACGACGATGATGATGATGATGATGATGATGATGATGATGATGACGATGATGATTATTATTTTTATTTTTCAGCTTACAATGTAAGTCTACATCAGAACAGAAAAGTAAGATTGGCATGCATCACAAAGTCACCAAAAATGAAACCATAGAATTGGTTCCGACAGAAGGTATGAAAGAATTTCTCTTTCAAGACTTTCCATTATTCTAGAATTTTAAAGAATTTAGATTGTACCTTTTAAAGAATACTTTCTTAATGAAATAACATTGTTTTTCCATCAAACATATGTGAAACGTTTTCTAGATTTCATTGTAAAATGAAAATACTTTACTTTGTTGGAATAAAGATTTTGGAATTTGGAATTTTTTAGATGAGGGTTGAGCATTCAAACTCATCTTGGTTGTTGAGCCTCCAGCCTTCTTCGAGGGCATCATTTTAATCTTAGTTTGTTATTTTGTTTTACAGCATATCAACCCTTTTTGTGTTATTTAATGATGAATCTGGTTTATTTTGGTTATTTATTTTTTATGCTTCAAATTCTTTCTGTAATAATTTTTTTTTTTTTTTTTGCAAACTGTTATCCTCGTCTTCATAGTTGCTGTTGTCTCACCACGTTTTTGGCCAACTAATCCCCTGGCCTGTGCTCGCTTGGGCTATAGAGACTCAATGCCTCTATCCACTGTACCACAATCCCTGAAGGATGATCACGGTTGGGGTTTATAGTCTTATGAATCCATAATTTGATTTGATGGTTTTATAAATCCATATAAGACCATAAAATTCAACATTGATCACCCTTTAGCGCCATGATGCAGTGGATAGAGGCGATGCGTCTCTATGGATCCAGGTGAGCATTGTTTGAAGACAGCGGTTTCAATCCTACCCAAAGTAGGCCAGATGATTAGTTGGCCAAAAACGTGGTGAGACAACAACAAACATGGAAGGCAGTAATTACTGGCGATACAGTTATAAGATTCAGCATTCCTATCCTATTGTGGTTAATCACCTAAAGAAGGCTAGAAAATAACTTGGGCAAAATGTAGTGAAACAAGAACTATGAAGATGAGGATAAGAGTCCACAAAAATAAAAATCTATACACAAATCATGAAGCCTCACCTCAAAGGATTCCAAAAAATAAAAAATAAAATAATATATAATTCAAATTCTTTATATCTTCAGATATTTATTTATAGCATTTGGTTTTATTGTTTTTTTAGAGGGAAATTGTTGTTTTTGTTTTAGAATTTGCAGAACATGATTGAGTTTTGCAACGAGAAACGAAAAAAAAAACCAATAACATACATTAAAAAAGATTGGAGGTAACAACGTGGGAATGAACACTCAAAATGATAACAGTAATTTGAATAATCCAAATTTGGTTGTTTTTGTTTTACGGCATATCAACCCTTTTCAAGTTATTTAATGCTGAATCCAGTGATTTTGAAGAAAAATTTGTTAATAGAATATATTTGTTGTTTTCAAGTCAGTTTCTATTGGGACCCTAACAGGTACTACCACTCCGGGTTAGAGTGGACCTGGGAGCAATGGCAATTAAAGAATGGCTCCACACTCCCCAAAACCTGCAAGCTGGGGCCTCACCACTGGATATAGTTTAAGGTCATATCCAGGACCAGATAATCCAAATTTATTTGTAGATGCGATAGAAATAATTTGTAAAAAAAAAAAAGTGTAAAAAGTAAACCTATTCTTGATTTTTAGATGCACAGTCTTATTATTTATCTCTATAGATTACTGTTTATTGCTACATATTGTGTAGTCAGTTGTGTGAGAATAGCTCTCAGAATGAGAACAGTAGTCTCAATATCCAAATAATCCAAATAATACAAGTCCTCATCTCAAAAATTTCAAAACATGAAGTTTTAATAATTTTTTTTTTTTTTAAATAAACTTTAAATTTGCAAATTAAATTTTATTTTATCATTTCATTGCAGGTTGATATGATCACCTCCCCTGGAAAATAAACTGACAACAAATTTAAAACTGAAATAAAAACTTTTTTATATGAACTTTTATTTCATTTGGTTTTGATTTTTTTTTTAGCATACGCATGCTATTCTAACGTAAGATTATCTTGTCAGATTTTTCAAAGTCAGACTTAAGTAGCATTTAGGCTGACAAATCAAACTTTGCTTCTGACTATCCAATTTTAACTTGTTTTTGTTGTACCAATATCCATGGCTCTGCTCTTGATGAGAAATCGACTCTAAAACTTCTTGGTTTTTCTTTCTTATCATATCTTTGTTGGAGTCCATATATTAAATCCATTGCTCTTTCCACTTCTTGTAAAATCGGTTCTCTCACTTATTGTAAACACTTTCTCGTGCTTGAGGCTATTCTCTATCTCTGCAAATCTGCTATCAGACCATACTATAGATTATGTATGGAGTACTTTTGTTATATTTGGGCTGGTGAATCTGTGTTTTATTTGAAGGTTCTTGATAAATTACAGAAACGTATTTGTAATGTAATTAACCCCATACTTTCTTCTTCACTGCAATGTGATGTTGCTAGTCTCAGTCTTTTCTACAAATACTATTATATCATGTGAATTGTCTGGTCTATTCCTTGCTTCCTTTGTTCCAGCTCGTTTGGCTCATTGGTCTAGTGGTCTCCATCAATTCACTGTTTTGATACATCATTTTAATACAGCTTTCTATTCCAGTAGCTTCTTGCCAAGGATTGCAAGGTTCTGGAACTCTCTTCCTGCTTACAGCCTTAATCTTTTAAAGACTAAGGTCAATAGGCATTTCCTGTCTTTACAATAATGAGCTTTTGTTCTTGTTAGCTCCTTATATCAAGTGGCTTCATGTCTTGTCTCAAGTGATTTCCATAAAAAAATAAAATAAAAAATAATAATGTACTATTCTACAATTATTTAAAATATTACTTAGTTCAATCAAGAACAACTACTAATAGGAAACATTTTAAATAATCACTTAAAATTAATAATTAGCAAGAAGGATAACTCATTTTCAATTGAAGAATATAATAATAATGTCTCTCTTAAATTAAAAAAATGTGCAAATAAAAAATAAAAACTGAAATGACTTTCACTGCATTCCAAGCAGATAAAGATAACATTCAGTATTGATTTTGTCTAAAAAAAAAAAAAAATTACTTGATCCATGAATGATTCATAGGAGTTTGGAAAAAGTTATCCAAATATCGATTCAAGTTGAACTAGATCAAATTTTAAATATCTACAAATGTTTTTCAAACACTTTATGTTGACATTCTATTTTTCAATGTATGCTTCGTAGTTATTGGTAGGAAATTAAGATTTGAAATATAATTTTATACATTTGTTTACAGAACTTAAGTATTTAAATTGCCAAAAAATAGTTTGTCCTTTTTTTTAAAATAAAAACAAAAAAGAATTCATCTAATATATAGAGTTATCTATCAGATTTTCCAAATCAAACCCAAATAGCAAGCTATATTACATATTCAGCTCGCCTATTTTTTGTTTTACCTTTCACTGTCCTATTGGCATGAACATATTTTATTTCATTTTGTATAAGTAAAAAAGCCATCTATTCCTGATAACAGGAAATGTCTATAGAATTATCTCCTCTGATAACAGGAAGTAAAGAGGCAGCGATCTCCCCTTGTATCTATATATAGATGACAAATGGTTGGGGTGGCCATTTACTTTTTGTTTGGATCTTAGCAGTGGGCTAGAAAGACACATTTTCCCACTTGACATTGTTCTACAAATAGGATCAATATTGTAAGGTGTGGAAATTCATAAAACAACATTGAATATACTCATCATTAAACATCATAAAACAAGAAAACATTAATCTATTGAAGCAACTTATTGAGCTTTAGAAAGAAAACATTGAGCTAAGAAAAGAGATACTCCGCAGTTATCTCAACATGTTGCAGGTAAAAAAAAAACAAAAATAGAACGACCCTTGATAGGATTAGATACAACTCTTAGAGAATGGGCATTGTTTTTGGACACAGGTGCCTGGTACAAAGATATATGTGGATTGCAAAATCTAGCTGCGATCTGTAATGAACTACAGAAGACATGTACACCAGAAACAAACAAGTTACTCTTTGAACAGAGAGCAGAGAGGCTAAACTCTGCCATAGAGGAGTACCTTCTATGTCAAATAGGATTGATGGCAGTGAAAGAATTACACAAAAAATTCCACCAACAGAAATCCCACTATATGAGGCAGAACAAGGTTGAGTCAACACATTTTTTATTGAGACTATGTGGGCAAGTTAAATTTTGTGAATTTAGAATTCAATGTTCAAATTAACAGACTTGCCGGCAGTAAGTGAACTATTTAGATGGCATAGTTTCCCGACAGATGATAGCTGGACTTAGAAACACAGAACACCAAAGGAGGGTACCAGCAGAGCTTGCTACATTGGAGCAGAAGTTTTACCGTTAGTCTGCCTGGAGGAAACAGACAAGTCAACTCCCACATTAATGATGCCACACACCCTCTTGTGCTATCTGGTGTATAAAGGTCAAAGAACAGCACAACCAGGAAACCAATGACCCTTCGACCCCAAAATATACCAAACGTTACAACGGATGCAGAAAGACGCCACGCCCTAGAGGATTGATTAGTCGAAAGGATTTTTTATCAGCTTGACTCAAGTGTCATTTTTGCTGAGTGGTGGAGCACCTGAAAAAAGTATGCCAAAATTTGAGCAGTCCAGAATGGAAACCACAAGCACAAGTATGGAGAAGTGAGGAGTCATTTATATTCACCAATGGTACCTCAGATAATTCTTTTGTTTGCAAGCACAAAACGCAGCCAGCGAATGTGCCTCACTTTAAGTGGGATTGAGGAGCAATTTTAGGTGTGCACCCCAGTGGGATTGGGGAGCAATTTTAGGTGTGCCTTTCAGTGACAGTAGAAGTGACTATGATACTTGAAACTCATGCAAGATTTGATTTCAGACTCAGGGGCACAAATGTGTTTGAGTGAGTCTGAAATTCAGAAACTCCTTGGATACTAACCATCCATTGGATACGGAGCATAGCAGACAGCTGTTTACACATCAGAGGTGTTCTATTTCCACCTATAAAAGTGTGAACACGACAGGCCATATATATGTCAGAAAACACATTTGTGCTTTGTCACAAGTAGACTTGAAGAAACTGGACTTATTGCCTCCCAATTTCCCAACATCGCTACCGCAGAATAGTTTCTTGAGGAACATAAAGGAATTGGCCCCATGTGAATGCCTGTGCAGAATGTTTGTCCTGAAGAAATCAGAAACCATCCCATTCAAGCCGACAAACATGCACTGAAACAATGAGTAAAAGACCATCAACCATTGCAAACAATGAAAGGTAAATCCTTAGAGATAAAGCTCATCCCAGGGGTAACACCAACAACATTTCATACACTGCTACCTGTTCTTCATCACTAGAGAAAGAAGGTGAAGCAGAACATAGACATATTCAAACTGGGGATAATAGAACCGATATTGATAAGCATACCTACCACTTGATGTTCAAGAATGGTGGTTATGCCAAAAAAAGGGATGGATCTCCAAGGCACACAGTGGACTGACAGAAGTTGAATGAAAGAAACACATCACACCTCATCCCAATTCAATCAGGTTTCACTGATACTAGCACACACTGGAAAAACGATTCTGCATACATGGAATGGATTCTCCAGTTTATCACTATCCCCAACCGTACAGGACACTATTATGTTCATTACTAAGTAGGGCCGATACAGGTACTCTCGGGCCCTTCAAGGATTCTATGGATTAGGGAATGGATACTCTCATCGATTTGATCACATGTGGATATGGCTCATAAAACTCAATGCATAAACGACAGCCTCCTATGGTACAACTCAATTGGTCAAGATCAAAGTGTAGTATCTGTTCTCCAGATGCTGCACTTCCATTTCTTGTTCTCTTTCGGTGGAGGATCAGTCCTTCACGACTGAGACAATTTTTTATTTTTGTACCTTTTCTCCACGTTAAAAAACGACCCTGGTGTCTAACTCTGTCCCGTGGGGAGGCATAGTAAAAGGTACATCAATCGCTACACAAACAAAAGGAATTGTATTTAATACAGACAAGTTTCACTTTGCCAAAATGGAGGTGGAGATTGCAGGATTTCTGGTTACCACAAACAGAGTTAAACCCCAGAAAGAATGGAAGAAGCCATCCTTCACTTCTCTAACCCCACAAATATCATGGGGGTTACGTACTGGTTTGGACTTGTAAATCAGGTGTTGTATGCCTGTTCTCAATCAGAAGTTATGGGCCCTTTCAATAACTATTGAGGACAAAGAAAAGAAAATTCTATTGGGATGAAACACTTCAGTGCCTATTCCAGGAATCAAAGAGTGTAATAATGAAGATGGAAAAAAAAGTATCCAAACGTTTGCAATGAACAGAGTGACAATACTGGAGACAGATTACAGCAAAAAAGGAGTATCGTATTTCCTACTTAGGAACACTGAAGATGTGAGAATAAATTGAGCACACTTGGATTTGCTGGCAATAGTGGATCACATGCCACTAATAAAAATATTTTCAAACCAGGCCCTGGAAAATATTAAAATCTGTGTTTAATGTTAAATGAAAGTACACTGATGTACAGATTCCAGATAAAACATTGTCCTGGAAAACTTAATTTAACCCCTGCTTGTGCATCACAATACCCAGTAGGTACTCCACCATAAAACAATGACCAAATGACACTACCAGTCATAATCTCCTTCACATCCATGTACAAAAACAATCTATAAGCGAGGCATGGGAAAGGATTGTGGCTGCAGCAGGATACAGAACCTTAAGAGATCTAATTCAAAATGGCTTCCTCCAGTTACACAACAGCCTCTCACTCGTAGCTCCAGTTTTTGAGCCTATGCATGAAGAATTATATTGCCTAGAAGGAGTTATTATTAAAGGCAACAAAATCTTGATATCTTAACAACTTTGCAGAGAGATATTGGAATCCCTTCATTCAACACATCAAGGTATAAATGATATGCTGGCGAATGCAAAGCAACAATTTTTCTGGCCATGTTTGGATGCTAACATCAGGCAAACCAAATCCTAGTTCCTCACTTCTAACATGATTGCATCATCTCATCTCAGGGAGCTTGTGATGTCACCAGTAGATCCGGAATTCCTATTCCAACAAGTAGTGGTTGACTTTGTCGATATACAGGGTATGAACTTTCTTGCATGCTGATTAATATACTGGATGGGTGGAAGTGGCCCTAATGATGTTAGGGAAGGCCTAAACTGTATGCAATACTTTAAGAACTTGTTTCTGTACTTAAGGTGTGCCTGAAGGCATCTTTTTGGATGGCGGATCACCGTTTGAGTCCCAGGAGAATGACTTGTTCTTGAGGAACTGGGGTATATAAAAACATTCCTCATCAGCCTATTATGCTCAATGGAATGATAATACAGTTAGCTGTTAAAACTACAAGATGCATACTAGGTGACAATATGAACAGCTATAGATGCCATGATCAGACTGCTTGGCCATTACTAACCCATCCCTGTCCAAGACCTTGAGACGTAATGCTATATGACCATGTCATTAAAGACCATCTTCCTGTCCTATGAGATAAATATCAATGTGGAAACAATGGAAGAAACGAATTAAGGGAGTTGGCAATGGCCAAGAGGTATATGCGAGATGAACCAGCATTGTCATCCACTCTGAAATTCTAAGTTAAAGACTTCTTTCAGATTCAGAGCCAGTATGGTAACTACCCACGTTAATGGATGAAGTTGAGGAGGATGATTGAGACACATGGGAACCAACAGTACCAAGTGCAAGTAGATATGAGCACACAAGTAACACTGCACAACTGTTGATTTCTCTATAAAATATATATTATGCCACACAGGAACCTCAAATCCATCCACAAACCCTGAGCTCCCACACAAACAATCCCTTGAGGAAGCAATAGAAGTCGAACAGCACGTCAATGTCAGATCATGCACTGAGTATGATGAAGAAGAAATGGAAATTGATAATACCACAGGAAGATGTACGCACTATGTCAGTCTGCCACCATTTAAACAACCTTTATATCACAAAACAAGAGCACCAAGAAACTTATCACCACAAATATTTGGAAAATCACACAAATTTTCTGGTACACGCAAAGATTATCATGATAGTTCATCCTGTAATCACATAGGGTGGGGGCATGTATAAATAAGAATCATCTGCTCCTGATAATAGGAAGTACCCATGGAGTTACCTACTCTGACAACAGGAAATAAGCAAAGAGCGATCTTATACCATTACAAAATTGCCGCCATAAGTAAATATGCCATAACCGTCATGCACGGCACAAATAAAAACGAAGATGACAAGCAAATAGTAGCTTCAAAAGCCAAATGAAAACCATTAAGTTTTTATATGTTTATATCATCCAAAGGGAAAACAAAAACAAAACAAACAAAGAGTTCATAAAACATCCGACAGACAGAGGTTGTTCAATGTGTGTTAAAAAAATTGCATCAAATACCTGGGGAATGGTTAACGTGAACAGATTGACATGCAACTCTAAACTTTTCTCTTTTCCTCTCATGATGTCAGTCGCCTTTCAACATTGCGACCTCATAACTCGGTTTTACAGGATGCTTCTCCCTCTCTTTCTTTCTTTGGTTATGCCAGTTGCTTTTGTGTCACCGGGACTTTACAACTCTGCTTGGTTGGATGTCACAAATAAATATTCTCCCAACATGCCGTGCTGCTGAGGACCGCCTTGGCAGAACATCGATTAAAACTCCTTCCCGACAGCATGCTGACCAAGACTCACTCTCCACTGGTTATGTCTTTGCACCACCACGACTTTACAACTCGGCTTGATTAGGCGCTTTATCTTCACAAAGATACTCTCTTTCTTTCACTGGTTACATCAGTCACTTTCACCATTGTGATTTTACAAAGGTACTCTTTCCTTCTCTCTCTTCCTTTGCAATGTCCAGTGTCACCAAGGACCACTTTGGCAGCATGCCGGATTAGACTGATGAAGATTCCTTCCTGACAGAACGCCGATCAAGACTCACTCTATTTCACTAGGAAATATTTTCCCAATAAGGCGGTTCTCAGTGGCATGCCGATTAAGACTCTTCTTTTCTTTTCTTTTTTTTTACTCATGTTCACCCCTCATACCGATATGAACTTAAAAAAAAAAATATGTTATTTCATAAAATAATTTGATTTTGAAATAAAAGTTATCAAAATTAATTTCTATTTCTTTGCAAAAAAGTTGGTCGTTATTTTTTGTTTCTTTCCATGACATACAGGTGGTGAAAAAAACAAAAATAAAACCTCCAGCTTTCTTCAGGTATGTTGTGTCAAGTACAGAATAGTTTAAAAACAAAAAATGCTGCTCTCTCCTCATGATAAGAATGGGTTTCTAAATAATAATGTTATTATTTCTGTATAGGTACCATATCTATGATGAACGCACATATACCACACTGACCTCCACTCCCGAGGGGGAGGAAATGCATGGGAGTATGCTATCATAATGAACGAACATATATTACACTAGACTTCCTCAAACAAGGTAGATAATAGCAATAGAACAGATATAACATTGCCTTACCTTTTGAAGGAGGAGCTAATACATAGGAGTATGGTTTCCTGATAACAGAACAGGTACTACACCATCTCCAAAAGAAGAGGTAATGCCTGAGAGAATGGTATAATTAGAATAGAACCGAAACTACACTACCCTTTACCCCAAAACTAAGCTAACGCTTGAGAAAGTCATATAATCATTACAGATGCTGTACTACATTGAATCGAGCAGTAGAAGAGAGTACAATTAATAGGAAAATGGTATGATTTCAGTGTCAGACAGACAGATACCAAATGTCCATCAGTAATAGATATAGAAGAACATTTGAACGATGCGTCCTTACAAGATAACAGATGTGTGCAGTTAATTGCAAATTACGGTTAGAAATTACAATAACAATGAATTGAAAAAAAAGTAAAATCTATAGAGTCTGCAAAAAGACGGTTTTCGATTTTTTTCTTTTTTAAGTGTCATATTTTTCTTTGTATTATGTATTTATCCAAGCGAATCTACAGAAAAATAGATGGAAAAGCCATTGTATCCTTTGTATGTAGAAGGAAACATAACATTTGGGAAAACATTAAAAAATTGAAAAAAAAAACCCTATAAATCTATGTTTCGTCTATAAAAGAATTTTCTACTTTTTCCAAGTGTCATATTTTTCTTTGTTTTATCAATTTATCCAAGCAAATCAGTCAAAAAAAAAAAAAAAAAAAAAAAAGAAAGAAAAAAAAGAAAGAAAACGAAAATGGAAAATCTATTGCATCCTTTGTATTTAGAAAGAAACATGACATATAGTTTTGCAGACGACATCAATATCGTATTTCAAATATATGGCAGAATCAAACACTGAAGTTAAACAACATTGAATTTCCACTTACTTGGCCTTTTGGCCAAGATCAAAGTGTAGTATCTGTTCCGGCAGATGCTGCAGTGCTGCACTTAAGATAATTTGTACCAGTCAATGGAGGGGAAACCCTCTATACTGGGACAATTATTATTTTTGGTAACCAGAGTGCCCCCTTTTTGCCTACTTTTAGGGGAGCTGGTTTTTACCTCACATTAAAAACGGCCTTGTGCCTAATTTGCTCAGTGGGGGAGCAAATAAACACCATCTGTTCTGGCAGATACTGCAAGCAAAGACCATATGTGGGGGCGACCCCACATATAAGACCTTGGTCAATGTAGGGGCAACCCTTCATACCACCAATTGTCACTATCCAGCTCCCCTACTCCCCGGGGAGTTGGTCCCCATTTCCCCTTCACTCCTCACATTAAAAATCGGCCTTGTGCCTAATTTGCTCGGTGGGGGAGCAAATAGATACCATCTGTTCTTCAGATGCTGCAAGCTATGACTAGCAAAGACCAGATGTGGGGGCAACCCCACATGCCTGACCTTTAACCAGCTCACATTTCCCACCTCTCGGGAGCTGGTCCCCCTTTTCCCTTCCCCCTCCCTTCACTCCTCACATTAAAAATTGGCCTTGTGCCTAATTTGCTCGGTGGGGGAGCAAATAAATACCATCTGTTCTTCAGATGTGGCACTTCTATTTCTCGTTTTCTTTCAGTGGTGGAGAAATCCTTCACGACTGAGACAATTTTTATTTTTGTACCTTTTCTCCACGTTAAAAAACGACCCTGGTGTCTAACTCTGTCCCGTGCGGAGGCATTGTAAATAAATAGTCAGCACCAGATTGATGAGCACTTCGGAATACAGGGCTCTCTATGTAGGAGGATGCTAACATGTCCCTGCAAAAACTTCAAAAATCTAATGTCGTCATCTACTTTAATTGGGATATACATGCAAGTGGGGACTGTTTCGGAAGTTAATATTCCAATGAAACTTCCTCCTTTGGAGAAAGCCAGATCAACGTGCCTAGAGTGAATGCTGTTGCATGCTTTAGATGATATCAAGCTGAATTGAGTTGTTTCAGAAAAATTGTTGCTATCAGAAGGGGTGGTAATTGATGCGATGCAGGCAGTGGTGATAGAAAGTCACTTAATTTTATTTATTTTTTTTTTACATGGAGGTCACCATTTATCAAGGTCCAGAAAGTATAGTAGTAATCGTTAGTATTGGAGTTTTGATAAAGTGTCTTACTTAAGGGGGCGGTTCATCAGGAATTTGTTTATGTTAGACTTGAAGACATCCAAGTTGTAGTCAGGTGGGAAATAGGCAAACGGAAGAGAGTTCCACAGGCGTGCACTTCTTAGAAAGAAGCTTTGTTCATGGAATCTACGTTTTGATTTAGGCACAGATAAAGAGTGGGGAAAATTATTGACAGTGGTTTCAGCTAGACGGGTGTTTATCGTGAAAGATTGGTGAGAAGGGACAAGAGATTGGAGCTCAGACGAGCACCTACCATGGAAATAATGATAAAACAAAGATAGGCTCGCAACGTCTCTTCTGTGGGAGAGAGGTTGCAGGGAAGAGAAAAGGGCATCCCCCACTACGCCGCGAAGTCTATTTTGTACTCTGTCAAGACAGGATAGGCTGTTTTTAGCAGCTCTTGCCCAGAT
Organism: Euprymna scolopes; assembly: GCF_053919585.1. Classification (NCBI taxonomy): domain Eukaryota; kingdom Metazoa; phylum Mollusca; class Cephalopoda; order Sepiida; family Sepiolidae; genus Euprymna; species Euprymna scolopes. The sequence continues at coordinate 81,977,475 of NC_136511.1, read as the reverse complement.
GTGGCAGCAGTACTCCATCCTTTGATGTACTTGGCTTTTATATAGATAGAGAATTGCATCAGTAGTGAGATATTTTCTGGAGCAGTAGAAGGATCCCACCATTTTCCCAGCAACCTTGGCAACAGACTTAATGTATGTGTTCCACTTCAGATCAGGAGTAAAGGTCAAACACAGAAGCTTGTCAAAACATGGAGACTCCCCAAGACAAGAACCATCCATTTCAATTGATGCCAGATGGGATCAGAGCGTTGATGATGTAAAGATAGGAGCTTGGTTTTAGATGCATTAAAAGTAACCAGCCACCTCTTCCCTCACTGTATCATGCACTCAAGATCAGAGGAGAGAGAATCAGAGAGAACTTTGTAATTTATGGCCTTTGATGTGTTGCCATAGATGGTCGTGTCATCAGCATAGACGTCAACGAATAATTTAAGTATGTGTTTTGGGAGATCATTGATGTAGATCACGAAGAGAGTTGGGCCCAGGATGGACCCCTGGGGGACTCCAGCATTAATTCTGTGGGCCTCTGATTTCTGCCCATCAACCACTACTCTTATGAGCCTATCAGAGAGAAATGATTTAATAATCGAGAAAACATTTCCAGTTATACCGTAGCTGGGCTGGAAATCTTGTGAAGTAGGCCTTTATGAGATACCTTATCGAAGGTATTTGATGTCAAGAGCAATTGCCCTAGAAAGGAAGCCTTTGTCAAGAGATTTACTAATCCTATGAGATATAACAGGAAGCCTTTGTCAAGAGATTTACTAATCCTATGAGATATAACCATTAGCACATCTGCTGTAGATCTTGAAGAACGGAAACCATATTGCGTGTCACTAAGAAGCTTATTTCTGCTGAGGTGGTTTACTATTTCTCTATTTAATATGGATTCCAGCAGCTTACTCGTGACACACAGGAGACATTGGTCTGTACTGAGAGGGAGATGGCTTTTCACCTAAATGCTTAAATACAGGACATACTGATGAGATTTTCCAAGGTGTTGGAAAGCACTTCTCCTTATGGCAATGCTTAAACAGTTTTGTAAGTATGGGAGCAAGTTCTGGTTGAAGCTTTTTCAACACTATAATTAGAATGCCATCAGGGCCAGTTGCTTTACTGGAATCAAGGTTCTTGATTAGCTTGGTGACCTCATGCACAGATATTTGTATGCTGCATAGCGTGTTATCTGTTATAGGAGGAAATACGGGGAGTTGATTCCCTTCGTCGCATAGAGTAGAATTAGCTGCAAAGTTCTTGGCAAAGAGTTTGGCCTTATCTGATGCTGACGAGATGACCTCAGGTCCATTAATTATAGTTGGGATGGAACGCACGCTTCTGTTCAGGATACTGTTTGCTATTTGCCAGAACTGGTGGGAACCAAGCCACTGCTCAGCTACTTTGGATTTAACGGACTGAACATATAGCTCTCTTGCATTTTTTATTACTCTTTTGTAGTGGTTGCTGGCAGTCGTGAAAGCAGCTTTAGTCTCAGTACACATATTACGTTGGTAGCTATGGAAAAAGTGATTTCTGTGCGCGATGGCAGCAGCACATTCTGAGTAGAACCATGGCTGGCTGTTAGGTTTTTGTTGGAATTTTTTGGATCGTATGAATCGGTCTATGCCTACAATTAACCATTCGGTCAAGTCTGATATTATAGAGAGCACATCCTTTTTAAATATGGAATGCAGAGATAGATCAGATATGAATGTACGGAAACTATCCCAGTCAGCCATAGAATACCGATATAGAGTACGGTGGAGAGGTACGTCTGAAGACTTATTACATTTCATTTTTATCTTAACAGAGTGGTCGGAGGATCCCAGAGGAGATAGAATGGAACATGAACATAGCTCAAGGGAAGTTGTGAGAAAAAGATCTAGAAGGCTTACATACTGACCGATAGTATCGGGGACACAGGTGGGTTCGTGAACAATCTGAGTGAGGTCATAGGCAATGGCAAAATCATGACAGAACCTCCCCTCATCATCTGTCTCATTTGAGTGGGTCAGCCATTCCACATTATGGACATTGAAGTCACCACAAACGTGAATGTTAGCTGAAGGATGAGCAGACAGGATGTGGTCAATTTTCTTAGATATACTCTTAAAGATAGTAACCCCGCTGTTATGGGGGCAACAGAGGGCAAATATAAATGTGGTGGTGTAAGCAAATGCAACCTGGAAGCACATATAAGGTAAATTAGGGTTTTCTCTGGAGATATCGGAAAGCCATCTTTAATGTAGGCACATATTCCATGCCATGGGGGTCAGATTTAGATGTTAAGTTAGAGTATCCTTTCATTATGAACTCTTTTAGGGAAGTGGTCGGCCCTATGCCAGTTTCACTTAGGAAGAATATGTTCGGTTTCGTCTCCTGTAATTGGGTTTCAACCTCTGGAAGTTGGAACGTAGACCCCTGATGTTGGAAAAGGAGACATGGTAGTAGGGGTCTATGTTGGAGGATGGGGTTCTAGGTTTATTTGTGTTTTTTTTTCTGGAGATATTTCATGTTGAGGTTTTCGGACTTGTGGAACAGGTCAACAGACTTGGTTAGAGCAGGACAGAGAGGGAAAGTAAGAGAGAAAAAGACAGGATTTTTTTTTTTTTGTAGCACATGATAAGGTAAAGCTGTAACAATTACCCACTAGTATGGCATCGAGAGGCCCCACCAGAAACTACTGCATGGTCCAGAATTCATTCACCAAATGGCAATACAGCAGCCCCAGTACTTTGCAACTGCTTATAGGACAGCCTCCTTAGTGGTTAATCCAAGGTTCGGGTTCTTGACTATCAGGCGGATAACGTCAGCCCAGATGAAACATTTACCTCCAGCACCCTTTCTAGTGACATGGCCACAAGGATAGACATAGAAACAGAAAATTTCCGACATCTCAGGCTACTGTTCACGAAGTACTACCGACCTGGAAAGCAGCTTTTTCTTCACCCTTTGCCAGAAAAATAACTCATTAGAAATGAGGACTGAGGGACAAAAAAGGAGAAGCGAGAGTTATTGGAGCTGCTGATAACATATCCACAGTGCATTATCAACTCTCCATTTAAAAAAATGAAAAGGTAAAAAAAAAAAAAAAATTAGGTACAAGGGACTTATTAATATCTATTTAATATAAGTCCGTTACTCCATTTCCAATTTAGGACGATATTTGAAAATAGTCTCCCCTCCCATATTAATGCATGGATGTTTTTGGCTTTATCTATCTCGAGTTAGAATGTTTTACCGTATAAGTAAAATACGATAATGGAACGTTTATCGATTTGTGAAGTCAGGTTATTTTGCATTAATTTAGATTTGAAGAACTCGTTTAAAAATTGGTTTAGAGTAATACCGTTTGAGTTATGTATCGACATGCACTACACCTCTCCCCTTCTATAAAATGAAATTCATATTTTTCTCAAGAACTTTATACTAAAAAAAAAAGTTTGACTAAATTATATTTTAGCAGCATAAACGAATTAATGTTATGAATGATCAACTTGCATCTGACTCGTATATAGAAGACTGCTTATTGAACTAATATTTGAAAAAAAAGGTTTTATGCTTCTAATTCTTCATATCCTTAAATATTTTATTTGTGTTAGTTTGTTGCTTTGTAGGGATAAATAAATTGTTTTGTTTTTAGCTTTGCAGAACGTGATGGAGTTTTGCAACAAGAAAAAAAACAAAACAATAACATCAACGTTTGCTTCATGAAAGGAGCTGGTATTTTCAGACAGCCTGATCAGGTAGCACGAATTTGGTTTGGGATACTGACAATACGTTTCCAGTGTGAGAATATAGCTTATAAAATTAAAACAAACTTTTAGAAAAAAAAAAGTTTCATATTTAGAAATCTCATTTTTTAAGCTCTCAAGCCACGTCTAATTCTATTCATTTAATATCTCGGGTGAACCAAGTGCAAAAGAGATCCAGACAATTGCACTTAAGGGAACAGCGAGGACACTAAAAAGAGCTCTCGGTTGGTTTCAATAAAAAGCGGGGCAATGTTGGCAGCTGGTTTGGCTGCCCCATACCCAGCATTACAAACTTCAAAGGAAGAAAAATAAAAAATAAAAAAAAAATTAGAAAGTAGTTGAAACTATATTTCAAACATTTTATTAATAGGTTATCCTTTTCAGTTTAATCACACATGATACTATTAATTTTATATGTGCAAAAATGGAGTACATTAAGAAGTTGGAAATGTATTTTTTCTTTTGTGTTCATTTGTCTTGCGTAACCTTTTATAGGCTACCTTTTTTATGCGGAAGCTTTTTAAGTCAAATATAAACCAACAACACCTTCTGTAAACAACTCATTAGTGACAAATTCCTGATGCCATTTTAACTGTACATATGGTTTTCTTTCGAGAACAGCATTTTTCAACCTTCTTAAGCACAATTGAACCAGGATACTTAACCTAAAACAAATTTAGGTATCTCAGGGAACTCCTGCGCAAAAACAAATTATATCCATCTTTCATATGGTAAATATCTATATTATATTTCTCTTAGTCTCTATGCATACAATTAATTGAACACAAGTCACTTTTTTTTATAACTGGAAGAAAATTATGAAACTATACCTTTCTCATAAGTATTAATGATGACAATAGATAAGCGAGAATTCAAACTTGGCATATCCAATTTCATAATCCATTACAGCACCCATTAGGACAACATGCATTACACCTGTCCCCTTCTATGAAATGAAATTCATATTTTTCGTTCTTGTTTTACTTGAAGTCTCAACACTAGTTGTGTTTTGAAGTAAATAAACGCTTTAAAATAAGTAAAAACACTTATTTAAATCGGTAGATGTTTGGTTTTACTTACGGCACCTATAGAAATTCACGGCATGGATTTTGTAATATTTATTGCGTCAACTTCAATTTTTGAACCGTTATCTAGATTCCCCCTTCATTCTTCAGATGACGATCTCATGTTAGCCATTTGGTTTTTGTTTTACTTACGTTTTAAGACTAGTTGTAATTCGAAGTAAATAAACACTTTAAAATAAGTATAAAGATTCTGATAATCGGCCGTGCGTCTATGATTGGAGTTATGTGAACAGTAAATCAACATTAATAGAAAAAGCAAATAGTGAAACACATTTGTTTAAAATTATCCACCTGTTTTGTTCAATAAAAAGGCATATACTGATTGAAAGCAAGATATAGGTATATGGTTTATATTTAAAGGCTTACCAAAGAAGAAGCAAGGCCTTGTTTTTTGTCACTATCACAAAACATAAGAGAATGTGTTCGACATTTGGCAATAATGGAAATGTGTAGAGAAAATGGCTTGACCTGTGACTGCAATAAATCTCCTGGACAAAAGACCATTCTTGGATAATAATCTGTTTAAATTTCTTTCTTTCATGTCTAAATCTTTACGTTTTATGTATAACCCCCCCCCCTCTCAAATAATATTTATTCCAATTGATTAACCGGCACGTCAACTTAACCAATGGAAATGTGCAGATGTTGATAAGTCAATACTTAACGGCACTGAAATATACAGATGATATGAAACCGTACCTTGAAATAAAATGAACAGATCCCGTGTTATATATTGGTAACCTATGCCAGTAATTAGAGATTATGTTAACTAGTTGAATTTTGGTGAGAGTCACAAAGTACATGTCAGAATATCTGATGGCAAATGGAAACAGATCCAGCTGCAGCTAGCATGATTGAGACAGGAGTTTAAAGGTTAGCCCCTTAGACAAAATGCACTAGAAATGAAGGTGTCAAATGATATGACATAGAAATTACGTCACATGTTTGGGTGGCATAACAGAGTTTCTAAGAGTTGGAGTTGGGAAGCATGGCAGGTGACATGCGTCTGAAATGTAAAGAGACTCTAAATGAATGTCACCTTGATGTCTGCCGTCTGTGTCTCTCAATCCCTCAAATAAAAAAAAATAAGAACTTATTTTTAGCCCAATTAGTCTCTCCCACTAGTGAACAAACTTTCTCTCTTCAATAAAAACTTTGAAACCTCTGCAAGTCTCTGCTGTGTTCTATGCATCAGTAGATTCCTTTTACATTGAACAGTCAATCAACAGTGTGACATGATCTTTAAATTGGACTATGTATTTAAATCAAAATTTAAATACTTAATTTTAGGCTGACGAGATATATCGCTTTTGTTTTTCATATTTCGTCACCGAGATAAAGTAAAACAAGATTCCCACAAGATAGGCTAATGCAGTAGTCGTTTTGGAACTGAGCAAAAGTCTACTAATGTACCCCCCACCCCTTTAAAAGTTGCAGAGACTTTACCGGCTGGAGATTTCGTCAAGTCTATTTTTAGACCGGATTGTGAAGAGACCAGAAGAGTTATTGCTTCCCCTTTTCCCTTTTTTTAACTGGACACTAGCGGAAGTCGCTCTTTTCGGTTTGGGTCGCTGACCTGTTGAGAGGTCTCTCTCCTTGTCAGATGATGGGGGCGACTTCTTCCCTTAATGCGAAAAGGATATGGATATACGAGACGCGGATGACGCAACCTTCTCCAGTCATGCGAGAGAATGCGATGAATTTACTTCCTCACGAAAGAGACAATGGCTTTTTCCCATCATGCGAAAGAGATATGGATGCCGAATGTACGATGTGATATCTTATCCCTCACGAAAGAGACAGATATATTACGCGCGAGCAAGAAAAGAAAACATGGGAGATGGCTATGTGAACTTTTTCCACACCGAAGGCAATATCTTGGATTAACTGCGTCGTCGTCGAGTTGTGAAACATCCCAGCAAAAGAAACAAAAAAAAAAGGGGAAAACAAAAGAAACTTGCAAGTGCAAAGACTTTGATTACCCCCCTCACCTCCACCCACCCAAAAGGACTTTCGCTCATTTCCATACATGTAGATATACTCCAGATTCCATAATTTTGAATACATTTCTTTTTCTCTTGTTAAACTCTTCTTTTTTTTCCTTAAATAAATCTATTTTTGTATTGTTTGGAAAAGTGTTTATTATTTCATTATTTTCTCACATTTTTAATTGTGTTCGTCCTTGCGTTTCCATTCACTTGCTTTATTATTTTATTTTTGCTGTGTCACATATGCAATAAAGAGAAAATACTTGGGTTTTTGCTTTCCCGTAAATTGCCTTGTACCCCCCCTCTTTTGAGCAACGTGTTACAAAGGTAAACAGTTTTCATTCTTCTTGGAAATTTCTTATCAAAACCCTATGTTTATTTGTTGCTTAAATCCCCACCTTTTATCACACATGTAACAATAGCTACTAGATGAAACAACCACACAGGAAACAGGAAACAACTAGTCATGAATGACAAAGCATGTGACTATGAAGGAAGGATTGGCGCATATAAACACCCTATGCATCGTATGTATGAAAGGGCTTTTATTATTTGATTTTTTCAAAACTGCACATGTGCAGAAGTACACATTTAACAATAAACGACCATGTGAAAACTGTCTCTTTAATGTTTGTTTAATATAAAATATTACATCTGGACTCTAAAAATCTGTTTTTAAATCAGACCTGAACACAGTGCAGCAATGGAGCACAGACTAGCAACTAAAACCAGCTGTGTACAATGACCACTTTGTATTTTGAAGAGGCAAAATCCATCTCCCATATACTCCCTCTGCAACACTAATATCCAGAAGTTTTTTTGTGAATGTAACCTAAGCATTAATGTCGACAGCATGTCTCTAAAATCGTCAAAAAGGGTAAAGATGGCTTGAGATCACTAAGCAAAGGATTTGTTCGTCGCTTTCCAATCATTTATTTAAAACTGTATACAGCTATTGTGATATTATTGACATCCCCCAAAAGTGTTAGGAAGTAAAAAAAAAAGAGGGGAAAATATAACAAAAAATAGAGGAAATAAGTTTATCAGCAGAACAAAAGTATAGGTTGGTTGGTTGGTTGGTTGTTTTTGTTTTACGGCATATCAACCCTTTCGGGTTATTTAATGCCGAATCCAAAGATTTTGAAGAAAAATTTTTTTTAATAGAATATATTTGTTGTTTTCATGTCAGTTTAACCCATAGTTGGGACCCTAACAGGTACTACCACTCCGGGTGAGAGTGGACCTGGGAGCATTGGTAATTAAAGGGTGGCTCAAAACTCCCCAAACCCCACAAGCTGGGGCCTCACCACTGGATATAGTTTAAGGTCATATCCAGGACCCCCATTGAGGGACTTTTACCCTCTGCAGGGGGGCAGTCGGCGTATTCTAATGCCCCACCAACAGGGCCCAAAAGTATAGGAATTAAGGTCAGTAGAAAAACAATGGGGAGGAAGTGGTTTACGAAGATACACAAAGGCCGTCTGAAATAGGATTGTTAATCAAGGTGCAGCGGTGACTGGGACAAAAGTTCGAACATCAAAGTTGATATATTTAGAGTTAATCTCTGAACAGTTTTAGGAGTGGTAGTAAGTTTTGTGCCAATTTGCAACAGTTAGGGATAATTTATGGACAGTCTTGAGTTTGTAACACTTGAAGACAGTTTCCAGCTTGAGACAGTTAAAGGCAGGTTGTGGCTTAGAGCAAATTGAGATGAGTTGACATCAACTGAGGAACACAAGACTAAAATGTGGCTGTCAGCGTTTAAAAGATCGGTGGCGTAATACAACTGATATCTACAGAATGTGTCAGAGTTTGTATTTTCTTTATTCTCTGTGTGCTCATGTGAGAAACAATGATTTGGACAGAAAGATTTCCGAGTTCAACAAGACACACCAAAAAAAAAGTCACAGATTATATCAGGCAACACGTTGTGAGAATGATATTCAATATGAGAACAGTAGTCTGGATAATCCAAGTCATACACACACAGACATGTGTTCATTCGTCCTGTGTCTAGCTGCATCATTCAAGCAATAGGACAGTTGTATCACTGGCCATTTGCCCACTTGTCACAATATAGATACCTGTCTTTTCAGAAACTATGTAGAATTAAAAACAAAGTCCCATTGTAACATTCTATAACTTTATTCGCCATTTTCATTAAAAATTTCTAAGCTGAGCTCTGGTTGTGCAAAATTTTACTACATTCATGGTTTGCCTGATCTTTCATGTGAGCTGAGCATGCAACAGATTATAAAAGGGACCGCCAACTGCTTTTTTCCTTCTTTTTGAGCAAGTCCCATAAACAAAGCTTCTTTCCTAAGATTACCCAGCTGTGAAACTGTTTTGCTAGCCTACTTTCCAGTTAACTACAATACAGTTGTCTTCAAGTCCGATATAAACAAATTCTTGTTCAGCCACACCAATTAATAGTCAATCTCTGCCCAGTTTCTATATTTATACATACCTGAACACTTATTCTCAAGTGGCCTTTGGGCATCGATAAGTGGTGACCCCCCTCTGTTAAAAAAGAAACAAAATTAAGACCATACAATGAAGTATTCATCCACATTGCTTGGACCGACCCCCAAAATTCTTTCTTGGAACACACTTCACTTCAGTCTCACAGATGATACTCAGCCCCTGGCTGTCATTAGACAAACTCAGCAGCAACAGCCTTTTCCCCTTGAAATACTGCTGGAGAAAATGGCATTTACACAACTACCATGACGACGATAGTCAACAATAGTAACTACGCCTCTTCCTTGTAGGGCACATCAACAATGATTGACATTATCATCACAGTAAGTGCAACGGCTCATTTTCAACCAATAAACAAACAATAACTTGAACCGGCCATTATCACTACAGGGTGAAGCGATAATTTTTACCCTAAGGAAAAAAATACTACAGCTTTATTTTAAAACTTTTATTGAAAAAAATCAATTCAGGCAACTTGATTACGTAGTAGAGCTGATATCTATTCAATATAATAGCCTCCTTCGGCTTCAATCACTGCCTTGACATGGGTCTGGAACTGGGAGCATGCCTTTTCTACAAGCACTGATGGAGTTCGACAAATACTCAGCAGATGGCGGCGATCAAGCTAGATTTGGTGTTGTGGGAGGTTATGTTGGTGATGTTCTCAAGGGATGATGAAACGAAGAAGTCCAGCAGATTCAGGTCGGAGGAGGAGGGGGGGGGCAGTGAGAAAAGGGTACAAAGATTTAGCTCTCCTTCTGAAGCTAAGTCTTGGTCTTTTTGGACTTTTGGATTGACAATGAGTCCTGCTGCCAGACCCAGGTTCTGTCAGCAGCCACCTGACTGTACCAGGGGGTCACCACACTTTTCGATACATCCAGGTACACTTTGGTGTTGACTTTCAAGCTGACTTCGAAGATGTGAGGTGGCATAATGTGGCTCTCACTTGAAACCACATCAAAGACCATAACCCTGGCTGAAAACTTTGTTGATCTGTGCCCTTGAACTATTCAGATTTGCATTTTGAGGGTTCTGGCAATGATCCAGTTGTCATATCTTGGATCGATGGAGAGCATGAGTTGTACAACAGCGCATCTCTGATCTCACTCGTTGAACATTGCGTCACTTTCAGACATGATAGAAGGCTTCTATCACTCTTGAGATTTGTACACAACTGGTCAACTAGTAGATGGTCTGCAAAAAAAAAAAAAAGAAAACCGGTTTTCATCTAATGGAAATGGAATCAGGTCATCTTTTCTAGGGCGACATCGTTCACCCTGTATCATTAATATCTGTAATTTGTTTCTCCGGCCAGCCAAAATTCTAAAGCAACTACATTAATAGCAACAAATCTCAGTGTAAATATAACATTGTGCATATGCAAATGCATGCAGAATGATGTCACAGGTAAAGAAACACCATAAAAAGGAGAAAAAGCATGTTAGAGACGTCAATCATATTAGAGGCTTAGATGATATTCAAGAGCACATTCAAAAAGATGATCACATGAGGGATGCCACAGCGGTAATGAGAGAAAGAAGAAATAAATGTCGTTGTACAACAAAAGAGGTGAGTTGTTCTATTCATTGTCTGTTTTACGACTGAGGCTACAATGTGTTGGTTCCCGAACAACATTACAGAAAGACTAAAGGACACTACAGGTAGGGTTCATCATCACAGCAGCTATCAATTGATTCATGCACCAGCATCATCACTTACAGGTGTCTCCGGTTAAGATAACGATCATCATCATCATCATCATCATCATCATCATCATCGTTATCTGTTGCAATATTTTTTATAAAAAAAAGGGTATGATCATCGAAAGTTGAAAGGTTCTACTTATAGACACTATCAGTAAGAACTGACCAATCAAATGGAGCCATGTTCTGCTAGCAACCAATCAGAAACCAGAATTTCTTCATAAAAATTTTGAATCTTTTAGCATTCTAGCACATAATTTTTTCATGTCAACACGAGAAAGATCTTTTGCTCTTTGCATGCAAAATTTTAAAGTCCAAAACTCATACAGAACAGCTACCCACTGAAAACTCATCTCCAGGACTTGTACAGAATATACACCCATCGGAAACTCTTCTGAAATGAAACGTGGTTTTCAATTCAAGATTATCCATCCTTTCCTATCCACCCTCTAAATCATTGGAAGTTGAAAGTTCAATCCTTACCAGTGACATGCAAAGGGGGTAATGAAACAGTGACCCACAGCATTCAAATTGGAGAGCAGGCATCCAATCAAATTTAAACTACGTTTTTCTTATAATATCTTTTACTACTAGAACTTATATTTAAATATTTGATGGTGGCTAAGTGGTTAATGACATGGACTCGAAACCTGTGTGTGCCAAGTTCGATTCCAGTTTGTTCCACAGAAACACTTTGATCAAGCCCATATATGACTTTGTGTCTAACCTCCTTTGCCACTTTTATTAATGCTGAGGAAGGAGGTGACAATGGTTAAGTGGTTAACGATACAAAACAGAAAATCTGCGTGCATTAAATTTGAATCCAGTTTGTTCGATAGAAAAACTTTCACTAAACTGACATTTAAGCTTGTGTTTAAGCTTCTGGAGAAGAGATAAATAATTTACTTAAACTTTGTTTCTATTATTGCTGTGCACACGAGTTTATTTTTCCTTTTTTGTCATGGTCGTATTTTTACATTGGTCCCATTTTTGAGTCATAGGAGTAATTGATCACCATCGGCCCTTGCAATAATGGCATATCAACTTAAAGTTATTTAATGCCGAATCCAATAATTTCAGAAACATTTTTATGCTTCATGTTCTGCTGATCTTCAGATGGTTATTTATCGTGGTTACATTAAGTAGTTATTTGTTATGTTTCTGATTTTTGGATTGATAATTTGTATCATTTGAATTATTAGGATTACTGTTCTCATTTTGAGGGTTATTTTCGCAATGTTTTGGCCAATGTTACCTCCAACCTTCTTCAGATATATTTTGTCGAACTCAAGAATCTTTTTGTTGAACTGAGGAATCTGCACAGAAATTTGAATGGAATCCTTTATTTAATCCATGAGGAAAACAATACTCTTGTTATGTTGCGTAATAGATAAAGTACTAAGTAAAAAATTCAGTTCTAAGTGACATTCTTCTGAAGATTAAAGGCTCAAACTTCAGTACTACAAATACAATAGCAAATTATTTAAGACTTCTACCCAGTCATGGCTGATGGAATGAGGGCATGATATTCTTATGGATTAAATAAAGAGTTCCGTTCAAAATTCTGTGCAGATTCTCAAGTTTGACGAGATACCTGTAAAAGGTTGGAGGTTACACTGGCCAAAATTTTCGATGAGCTAAACTGGAATTCTTAAAAATGTTAAAGAAAATGGATAAAGTAAATTTGGAAGAATTGCAAACCTGGTTGGAAGACATGGCTGTTAAAGAGTCAAAGGTCAGCTTTCGTAGGGTAATAGTGGTGGGGAGTTTGACAAGCATGATAATGGTTCTGATTGTGATGTTGTTGGTAGTGGTGATGTGGTGTGTAAGAAAATGAGTGAAAATGTTTGACAATCAGAAACGTCTCAAGGTTACCTGCACTGGCGGCGAAGGTGGCCCTTGTCAAAACTCAACTGAAGCTGAGATGATCCCAGCAAGAGAAGATTCAGACTTAGATGCCAACCAAGTGGAAGAAAGTACCCTGAACTTCAAGACCCAGAAGATGAACTAATGAAACAAATAAAATTGACTTTGATTTTTTTAATGATTTCTTTTACAGGAGAATGAACCAAAAGACTGCACTATACAAACTTTGACCTCAGATAAGACTATGGTCTAAGGGGAGGTAATTAAGAAAAATAAAGACAAACATATTGATAGACTGATTGCATGTGTTTATCTTTGCAGAAACATGAACTGAATTGTATTGTAGGAACTTTTTGACAAACTATTATTGAACTAAACATTTAATCGCAGATCAGACTAGGCAATGGTCCAAGAGGAGATAATGTGAAAAGAGCTAAATAGAAGGCAAGTAATCGCCCTTGATTAGAACTGAACTTTTGCTTTAATAATGAACTAGACAAGGATACATATATAAGCCTTTCTTGCATGGACATATAAGAACTTTTGCATGATTAGTGCATGTTGCATGAACTTTAATTCTTTTGCAGGTGGACTGATAGTCAAAGAAATACCCTGTACAAACTTGCTGATGTTGCTAAGTGATGAAGTATCGCTGGACGTTGTCTGTCAGCGACTAAACACTACGAGGCTGACTAAGGATGGGTCAGTGACGAATGAGAAACATATGGATCGATTAGACTCAACCATTTCCTTTAGAAGCTGGGTTAGTTAAGAGGGTGAATTGAGCCAACCACCTGTAATGGTTGAAAATTACATTAGATTAGTTAACACTTTTATTATGTGAGCAATCCCAAGCAATTCCCAGTTGCCTTGCTGGTTCCATTTGTTTGGTTGCTGACTCAAACCTGAATAAGTAAAAACGACTTCAGCTGAGTGGATATGGATATTGATAATAATATTCAATACTAATATTGTTTTGTGGAGGAACAAATTGCGTCATATATGATAGTATTCATAATTGTTTTGTCTAAACTTGAGAATCAGTTGACTCGAGGTCAATTCCAAGATTGCGTTGTGTGAGAAAATTTTGATTTAATATGCACGAGTGATTTTATCAAATTGGCCAATCAGGGCGAACTCAATTTTGACGCTATGAAGGTGGATTAGCTGAATGAAACCTCAAACCTCGTCAGACTCACCTTGATACCTTCCTATAATAAGGTGTGTGTTTTGGCAGTTGAAGTTGAGTTGAGTTGAGAGTAGTTGTTGTAAGGAGTACCATCCCCGCTTACTGACCGAAAGAGAGAGTGGACGGAAAGAAAGAAAAAGGCACAAGCATGCGTTGTAAATGTTCACGCAACTATAAATCTTTGCATGGAAAAAAGAAAAAAGAATATCGCATATATTTTTTTTCATTTAACTTTACTGTATAATAACAAATAGGAGTTTATTTAATAATTAATTTTTATAAAAAACAAGAATTTACGACTGAGTTCTATTTTATTCATTGCCTATGGAATTCGTGACTCAAATATCAAACGAACACCATCTATTTGAGTTCATTTCTTTCAGGACCCAGTAAGCAGAAAAAGGACAGCAAACCTAACACTGGTTCCAGATTGTGGCCCTGTGGCACTCCTATTTCCCTAGAGACTTTGAGTTATTTTCTTTGTTTTTGTTTTCCTCCTATTTTTTTATTTTGTTCTTTTACCTATGGACCACTGGTGAAGCAGGGATTACCAGGAATAGCGCATAAAACTCCGTCATCGTGAAAAATGTTTTTTTTTCCAATGAACATAGTCTTTAGAAGTTCAAAACACAAATAGTGCCAAGCCTATTTCTTTTTTTTTAAAGATAAATTTGGGTCTGTTCTGTTTTTTGGTATATAAAAAATTCTTGTAAATGATGTTTATGACAATGACTTCATGCAGACTGAAGGAATAACAATATTCTAACTTGTCATGAAGTTGTCTGACAATTTTTAAATTCTGTAATTAACTATGCGCATTGAACTGCTATTCGCATATAAAATACTGTTAAAAACTCGCTCAATATATGTTACCCTGACATAGGTTGACATATATTCGCCGGGTTTTTAATAGAATTTTGTCTAGTTTTTTATTTATAACACCTTTTCCCAAACTTACCGTGTTAAAGAGGGAGTCAAACGCCATCTTGAATTTTCCAATACATCGGTAAACACTGTATGGTTTTCGAGCTGAATAAACATGTTACATTGAATAAAAACACGAAAAATATATCCAGTTTGGTAGAAAGTAACTTATCTTGCCTTTGATAACATTTATTTGTTATATATTTGTTTTTTTGACAACTTTTTCGAATCTATGTGTACAGTAATACAAACCCAAACATATCAACAAATTATTTAATTCCCCAAAATCTCGACCTACCTATCAATCTGGAAAATAAAAAATAACGACTTTTTACTTTTTACAAAGATTTTTAGTGGAAAAATCAGCATGCCAATCGGCCTTTGTGTCTAATTTGCTTTCGTGGAAGGAGTTTCATTCCAACATTAAATAAAAAACTTTATTTATTATCCTCGTTAGCAGCGCATGAAAAGATTCCTGATGTGAGGACGTAGATTAGATATCCGACAATTAGATATAGGTCAGGCCTGTTGGAAGAGAAAGAGAGAAAATTGTTTAATGTGTTTAGGTATGTAGGAGTGTGATAGTAGAGACAAGGCAAAGGGTTAGTGTCTCGTGGTAAGAAAGAGTATGTGTGTGAAGTGCATGTGGAACCAAGTTTTCATGATAGCCATGTTGGCTTATTGTACTCATGGTAGGCCTGGGGTCAAAGGCTCAGGCGAAGTCTGTTGCACGGCAGGACCAGGAGGAAAGAGGAGGAAGAAGGAGAGCATTCTCGGTTTTACCTTTTATACACTCGATCACATGATTGAGAGCTGGCTTGTGATTGGACAAGCCAGGGAGAAAATGGATTTCAAATTTCAGGCCGCAAGAATTAGCTCCTGCATGTGATTGTAGCAAGTTTCGGCTTCTACAGTCCTGTTTTGCTTGCACCGTTCAGATTTGTGTCTGTTCTGTCTTAATCTCCCCTCTTTTGCTGCAATTCTTTGCTTCAATTCCTCCTGTTTTTTGTTAGGCCTTTCTTTGCAACTCACATTTCTACTTTTTCATCCTCTTCTAGTTCTAACTTCATCTTGTTTATCACTTTGACTTCTTTTTTTTTTCAGCCTCTATCTCCACCCAGGTATTGTCGGTCCATTTTCTTTTCCTGCCTTTTTTTCTACTTTAAAATTCATACTCATTATTATAATTATTATTATTATTATTAATTAATTAATTTGAAAAATATTGTTAAAATAAGAGACTTTTCTGACTTTAACAAGGCCAGCAAAAATGCAAATGATTCATTGACATCACATTTTCCCCGCTATCTTCTGTCTGTTTAAATGTATGTATGTATGTATGTATGTATGTATCTGCCTAAAACTTTTGACAGAGGCAACGGATTTTCACGAGATCAGTATTGTTTTGAAGCTCGACCCTTTGGATGAAAAATTGGCTAAAAACATTAATTTCTTCACCCTCACAAAGGAGGAGTCTCTTTTTTCGCCAATATTTTTGAAAGTCATCCTTTCTTTTTGATTAACTAGCTTTAATTTTAAACCTTTGCCACTTCCGGTTTGGCGATGGACACAACAGCAAAGACGTCACTTTTTTTTTTTTTTTTCAAATTCTTTCCTCCTTCGTGATACAGGTTCGAGCCTGCCTGCCTACTATCACTTTTTTTTGTTTTTCTTCTCAACATACACCTCCAAACACCCGGACAACGCCAGGCACCCAGGCTAGTAGGTAATAAAGGTCAATTTTACCAAATTGATTGATTATTTAACAACTCAATTCTGATGAGAATTATTATTTCTTTTTAATGAATGGGGTTATTTTTTCTTGCTGACTTGAAGCCGAAATTATTTTCCCATGTCGTTTTTCTCCTTTTATCATTGATCAACAGTTCAAATGTTAAAAACAAATTCTATCAAATAAATATTTTCCCACATCTGACAATTTGTCTCTATTTACTTCCCTCCCAACGAAGTAAAACACAATGTCAGTTTTTAATAGGTGAGTAGAGGAGGTGGCATATCCAGCTTTGGATAAAAAAAAAAACAAAAAACAAAACAAAAGCAGGACGTATGAGACGACAGGCAGTACTCCATTTCTGAAAGTAACGATGTGATAAAGCATTACTTTTACCGACATAAATCATTTTAAAGGAAACAAATACCGTTGGAAGATGAATAATCAAAAAAAAAAAAAAAAAAATTGTTTTAATGCTTGTTTGTGATCTATTTGCGTTTTAAAAAGTTTTAGTGCTTGTAAAAGTTGACCGATCGATTTTCTTTTTAATAATTGGTTTTAAGCAAAAACAACAGTACTTAATTAATTTTTATATCGAAAATAGTAATATATCCACAAATTACGAAAATTCATTGGGTAGAACTAATCGCTTTAATAATAATAAAAAAAAGTCTATCACTAGGGTCTAAAACAGTACATCATCAGCCATTAAAGTGTCGAAAAGGGAGATGAATATATTCGCAATCTTCAAGGTGTACACATTTAGGGAAAATGGAATTCCCCTCAATTTTCTGTAAAATTTACTTTTAATTATAATTTTCTACTCGAATTTTAGTAATTTTTGGATATATTACTATTTTCGACAAGAGTGAGTACTTTTGTATTTGCTTAAAGACATATTAAGAAAAAAAAAACACCTGTTGACTCTAACAAAAACCATAATTTTGACAAATTTTAAGAAATTTCATTTGCCATAGATAAATAATCCCGATAACGCCTGAACGGCGCGATTTACGACAATTCAAATTTCTTAAAACTTCTTATAAATATTAGATACGACGGCGCTTCTACACTATCAAAACGAAAGTTTGGAAATCGCAAAACTGAATTTCTCATGAAAACAATGGTATCTACGTATTCCTCGTATTTTGAAGATGATTATTAAAAAATTACGAAAATCCATAAGGTAGAAAATTATTTATTAAAAAAATAGAATTTGAAGAAAACGATCGTACCTGCTTATGTAAGACACAGAATAGTTCAAAAGCAGGTAATTTTCCGTTTAGATTTAAACAAGATGGCCGCAATTTTTCACCTGCTAACACGATTAATTTTTTTTTTTTAATAATTCAGTAATATTCAGGTAATTTCAACTGCATAATTTGGAAGCTAACATTGTAATCTATTAGAATTAACACACACACACACACACACACACACACACACACACACACACACAAAAGTAGAAACCCTTGTTTTTTATCTGAAAATTTCATTTATCGACTATAAAATTTCGTTCTGATCGTGTGCAAGCGGTGATAACGACCTCTTAAACGCAAATAGGTCACAAATAAGTAAAGCTAAAGCAAGATGGGGTTCGTATTATAATCCACAGTCGAGCAAAAGGTTCGATTTTTAGGAAGAAAAACTATTAATAAAAATGGGGAGGGAGTATCGGCGCTTTAATTGGAGTTATCTCCCTGTAGCGTGTTCAACAAATTTCATAATGGCTGACTTCAACGCGCTCTAATCAAAAAACGTGTTTTTCTGCTGTAAAATAAAAACTACTTGATCAAATTAAATGAAATTTTTTTTCGGAGATCTTCAGTCCAAAACAGATACGTACAATATAACCCTTTTTTTTTTTTTTTTTTTGATATTTTCATTTTTGAATGTCTTGATTAAACTGTTCAAGTACCCTTGATTAATTTAAGCAAGACATTAAAAAAATGAAAATATTGAAGAAAAGATATATTGTACGTATTCGTCATGGAATTAAGTTTTCATATTATCATTTTTAAAATGTCTTGATTAAGCTAAACAAGTACCAAGTTTTAAGTGGCTTTACTCACTTTAAAATGTTTAATCGGTTCGAAAATCATAGTGTTTATAATGTGACAAAAACACAACAAAAAACAAATGGCGGCGTGTTGGCTGTTAAATACGGTAAGTTTGAGAAAATGAGTTAAAACTAAAACCTTATACAAAATACTGTTAGAAATTCACCCAATATATGTTACTGTGACATATATTGGGTGGATTTCTAATAATATTTTGTATAAGTTTTTAGTTGTAACTCATTTTCCCCAAACTTCACGTATTTAATAGTCAGCTCGCCGCCATTTGTCTTTTTCACATATATCGATAAACATTATATAATTTTTGAACCGATTAAACGTTTCAAAGTGAATAAAACCACTAAAAACTTTTCCACATAGGTAGAAGAGTAAGTTATCTTGACTTTGATAACATTTTTTTGTTATATATATATATATATATATATATATATATATATATATATATATTAATCTTTGGCCACTTTCTTCGTACGTATGTGGATTGTAATACAAACCAGCAAAATGAATTGTTTTTGACACATTTTTGAATTGCATTTCGTTTAAAATAATCTGTGTCGGTAATAGTAATGGTTACCGGTAATGCATGGGAGGATAACCACACCTGACAATTGTGTCACTTCTGTCCCTCTAAGATACAAAAAACGAAAAGAAAGAAAAAGGGAAATGTTTCCGTATGTCACGTGGTTTACACTTTTCATATTATTGTCATCTTCACTCCACACACGTCCATATCACATTCTACAGGTGACCGATTCATTACTATGGATTTACGACCCTTCCCTTTACCAATCTTAAATACCTGACCCATGTATATTACTTACCTGTTCGGGACTTTTTTCAAACTTACACAGAGACAATCACCTACTTATTGTTAGGTGTCGATTTTGACTCACACTTTTTAATTTTTTTTTTCTTTCAAGGATATGGAGAAGTGCTTGAGTCATTATTGGCTAATTTTACAAGGTAAAAAAATAATCTTTCATTTTTTTTTTTTTATAATTTAATTAAAAAAAAAAAAACTTATCAGTTTAGATTGTGTCTATTTCTTTTTACCTTACTTTCTTTCTATGTTTAAGAAAAATGAATAAAACAATTAAACATTTGATATCGCTTTAAAAAAATCGGTGCTAATGCAGAGTGATCCGCGCTATTTTTTTAAATCGGATTTCCACATTTAA
This sequence comes from Euprymna scolopes, assembly GCF_053919585.1. Lineage (NCBI taxonomy): Eukaryota > Metazoa > Mollusca > Cephalopoda > Sepiida > Sepiolidae > Euprymna > Euprymna scolopes. The sequence goes on along the minus strand of NC_136511.1, from coordinate 81,957,499 downwards.
TTAGTTTTATGGTTTTTTATTCAATTGTAAGGTTAAAGTACAGCACAGGTACAGATCCCCTCCCCATGTTAAGAATGGCTTTTTAAATAATAACGTTATTATTTCAGCACGGATCACTCTCTGCATGAGTACAAAAAAATCTATAGGTAATATTATCATAGACTAGTAATTTAAACTTACTTCTTAGAAAAAAAAGGTGTGTTTATTTCTCACGTGTTTTATTTTAGCGTACTCACAATTCAAACTTGATTATTTATATAATTTACAGATAGTATTTATTTATTTACTTTGAACTTTTCCACGATTTAAAGTTTTTGAAGTTTTCATTTTTATTCAAACATTTACTATGTACGATTTTTTTCTCCCTTTTTTACCTAGTTTAGCATAGACCGTCGAAATGTATAACAGATTGGCCTGGGGTATGGCTCTCTTCTGTCCTACGAACCATGTACCCGTGTACCCGGCTTTACCGCCTCCTTTTCTCGACGACTTATAGCATGGCCGGTTACGTGCAGAATACGAACCGTACTATTTTGCTTTTAGATAGAATTTTCAAGTTAAATAAAGGTTTTACGGTATTTTACTTACATTGTAAGGTGAAAGTATAGAATAGTTACAAAACCCCCTCCTCTCGTCAGATTACAAATGGTTCCCTAAATAACGTTATTTCAGCACGGTTCAATAAGTACTATTATTTTTACTAACCGTCCAGAGTCTCGACTTAGGTTAACGTAGGTTTTGACAAAGTGCCCCATTTTGAGGGGTAGCTGGACTTTGACTGTGTGTCGCATGGCGCATCACGTACTGGTAGTGGTGGGATATGCGTAAACACGGTATGGTTTTATCTCCTTTTGGGAAGAGAGCTTAGTTTATTGCCGGTCACTTAAGACGTCGTGCGTGCACCTGCCAGAAAATGCAGACGGGGTTCGTTACGACAAATATTAAGGGCTTCTATAGAATTTTAACCGAATCCAACCAACTTAGGGTTAGTGTCCTTACAATTAGTTTGGAGTCTTCGTAATTGCACAGAAATCAAAAATTAAACAAAATACTGGTAGATTTTCGCACGATTTAATGACATTTATTGGACAAGTTCCTAACCGTATTTTACTTAATTTTCGATTTTTGGCTGATCATTGAGGCTTCAAACTATAAGGACACAGCGCCATTTTTTTTCTTTCGAACTCTGCAGGCTTTACATTACTTTTGTTTTTAAGCAAAAAAATAAATAGATAAACACTTTAAAATAAGTTAAAACAAAACTTATCCAGGTAGGTAGAAGGGTAAGTTAACTTACTTTTGGTAATATTTATTTTTCTAACCTTTTTTGCTGAGGTTAGCTTAGGGTTGAAAACAAGAGTATCAAATTTTGTTCTACCCTTTTTATGGGCAGAGGAGGGATTCTCGCTCCTCTCACGCACATAAACAGATTAAAAAAACAACCTGCGTGGGAAAAGATAGGTAAATATTACCTGTACAATTTTGGGATGCTAAGTAATGCCCTTACTGATCCGCGCTATTTTTTAAATCGTATTTCCAAGTTTAATTGAAGTTTTTTTTTTTTTTTTTTTTTTAAATTCAATTGTAAGGCTAAAGTACAGAATAGGTACAAAGCACCCTCCCCTCCCCATGTTAAGAATGGCTTTTTAAATAATACGTTATTATTTCAGCACGGATCAATAAGTGAATCAGTGCATCCACTGCATCATCACCATCAGCACCGATTTTTGTTTCGGTTTTTTAGTTGACAATTTTCAATCAACGAAAATGATGTCAAAAATCATACAGGTGTGTTTACGGCCTTTTGCTACTACAAAAAACTCGAACGCCCAAAAGAGGTTTAGCAACGGAATAAATAAAAATGAAAAGAATTATTCCTTTAAGATTATAATTGCGAAAAAGTTCGAGTAAACACACGCACAATACTTATTTAAATTAAAATAAACGTTACTTATGCAGGCAGAACTGGCCGTGCTATTTTTTTTTTTTTTTTTAAACCGGATTTTCAAGTTAGATTCAATTTTTACGATATCTTTAAATTGTAAGGTGAAAGTACAGAATAGTAAACAATTCCGACTGTTTAATTTGGAAGCTACCGTTGTAATTTATTAGACTTGACAAAAAAAAAAAAAATCCATAGAAACCATTGTTTTTATTTGAAAACTCCATTTATCGACTACAAAATTTCGTCCCAATAGTGTAGAAGCGCCGAAAGTTTATCGTTTAATCATGCAACTAATTGGACTTAGTTTATTTAAAAAAAAAAAAAAAAAAGAATTAAAAACATGAGCAATTGTTATAGTGATGTTTTCATTTAACATTACCGTGTGTAAATAGTTTGCAAAACTCTTAATTTGTTAATTAAATGAGAATTTATGAAGAATTTTAAAGGCAAAAATAATTTTCTATTTGACAGTTTAGACTTGCATATTCTTTTCAAGTTTTGAAATGTCAGTTATTCATTTTTTGGTACTAGTGCAGTCAGTGGTAAGAGTGATCCGCGCTATTTTTTAAATCGTATTTCCACGTTTAATTAAAGTTTTATGATGTTTTTTTATTCAATTGTAAGGTTGAAGTATAGAATAGGTACAAAACACCCTCCCCTCCCCATCTCCCTCCATGTTAAGAATGGCTTTTCAAATTTGCCTAGGAATGTTAACCTGCACAAGTACCAACTAATCGGTAATTTTCATCTAATAATGTAATAAACAGCCTAAACAAGATACTGTAAAAAAAAAAAAAAAAAAAAATGAATTGAACTTGAAACGCCTATCTAAAAAAATAGCATGGTTGGTAAAGTGCACAAGTAACAGACATATTTAATTTTGTAATTCTTTTTCAATAGAATCGTTTAAAAAGTTCGTTTTGGTACTTTATGTTAAGATGTCTTGTTTTCAACAAAGAATCGATTAATCGTAAAAACAAAATTTAAAAAATCTGCAAGTCGTGTATCAGAATTTTTGTAGGAATTTGACACTCCTAACACGAAACTGCGAATAAAAAAAAAAAAAAAAACTCGTAATTTCTCTTAAAAGTGGGTTGTTTATTTTCTTTATGGATTATACTTCCAAAATAAACTATTAAAGTTGTATAAAAAGTAATAGAAATATTTTTTTTTTATTAAAAAAAAAAAAACAGTAATGAAATTAATTGAATTTTACGAGTTCAGTATTTTTCAATTTTTAAACTTTAAAAATCTATCAATTTTTCTATTGATTCTATTTTTACGATATTTTCAGGGTCAATGTGAAATTTTATAAACCGAATGTAATATTTTAGACAAAGGTTTTTTTTTTAATTCACGCCCCCCCATTTTGAAAGGTCTATTAAAAAGTAAATAATTAATTTACTCACCAAAGTTTTATATATCACAAATTGAAGATAAAAGATCAATAAATAATATATTCACATTTAAAACAACAAAAAAAGAACAGTTTTTTGGAAATTTATTGTAAAGTCCGAAGTTTAAAACCCTTTAAAAAAAAAATAAAAAAAATAAAAAATAAACGCGTTTGTATTTTTTTTTTAAAATTTATTTTTCAATTTTTTTTTAATGAAACCTTGGTCCTTGCCCCTTTAATTGAAAAAAAAAAAAAAAAAAAAAAATTAGGGTTTGAATTACATTTTTCGAGTAGTTATAAACTTGGAAAGACAGGGGGTCGAATTAATTCATGCCCCCCCCCATTTTGAAATGTCTATTTAAATAATTAATTTATGTGGCAAAGTTTTATATATCACAAATTGAAGATAAAAGATCAATAAATAATATATTCTAATTTAAAACAAAACAAAAAATAAAAATAAAAAACAAGTTTTTGGGAAATTTACCTGTGAAATCCGAAGTTTAAAACCTTATTTTTTTTTTTTTTTTTAACCACGTTGTTTGTATTTTTTTTTTAATGAAACCTTGGCCCTTGCTCCTTTAATTGGAAAAAAAAAAATTAGGGTTTGAATTACATTTTTCGAGTAGTTATAAGCTTGGAAAGACAGGGGGTCGAATTATTTAATATTTTTCACGAAGTTTCTGACACACCTACACATGCACACGAAAAGTGGCGATACATTTTTATTTTATTTTATTAATGCCAACAATGATTTGTTGGTTCAATTGAAGTATAGAGACTGTTGGAATACTTTGCTTGTGTTTTTTGTTACATTTTAAATTGGTTTTATTGCATGTATTTTTCTTACTCCGAAATTAAATTCCATTTTACTTTGTAACATTTATAAATTTTAAATTGTATACATTTCCTTTCCCTGAGAATTCTTAAAATAATAAGCTACCGATAGAGGCTTGCCTTTTTTCTGTTCTTGGCCTTCGGGCCGGATCAAAGTGTAGTATCTGTTCTGCAGATGCTGCACTTAAGATAATTTGTACGAGTCAATGGAGGGGAAACCCTCTCTCTCTATATTGTTGGTAACCAAAGTGCCCCCTTTTTGCCTACTTTTAGGGGAGCTGGTTTTTACCCCACATTAAAAACGGTCTTGGGGCTTGGGCCTAATTTGCTTTGGTGGGGACGCAAATAAATACAATAAGCTACCGATGTTCATTATTTTTACTTTCAATTTGTTGAATTGAATGTAAACTAGTATTTATTTTTAGTTTTTTGTATAAAATAAAATTTGAAACCTAGCCGCCAACGATTAAAACATTATATTATATTTTCAATACTTTATAAAGTAAATTAGAATTTTATGTTATGAAGAGTACGATTTAAGCTAATTTTATTCGAAAGTTAAAACCAAGTGAAATCTGTGATATTCAAGCATCAAGCGATACCCGTAATTGAACCAAGAAATTCGCGTTAAATTTTACCCTTTGCCCTCCTTCTGTTACGGAAAAATAAAGTGAGATTTTTTTAAAAATATGATTACTCGCTAACACCCTGGGAATACTTTAGAATAAAAAGAAAACAAACTTTAAAATAATCTTTACTATATAAATATCACGTAAAGTAATCACTTTATTATTATTATTATTATTATTATTATTATTATTATTATTATTATTATTATTATATTATATTATTATTATTATTATCACAGAAGAATCATTAGCTTGTATTTCTAAATTGCTTTCCATGTTAGGAATACAAAGAAATGGTTACCCATTCCGTGGTCAAGAATTGAGTCATAAATGGCACGTTCTCGTCAGGAAATGGGTGATTATTTGAACATTAAATTTATGTAGTAAAGTGACCACCCGCACTCTATAGCTTAAAATATTTTTATTTTTCCCAAGGTGTTGTTGCACGTAATTACAAAAAAAAAAAAAAAATCCATTGATAGTGTGGGGCAAAAGGTATTAAGAAAAAGTCACTTTAAAGACTGAAATTTATTTTCGTTCAGTAAAATAAATAAATAAAAACTCTTTAAAACCAAATCTTATTTCCCTAATTGTGCAGTTTTGTTTTACGTTAAATTTATTTGAAAATAAACAACAGAAATAATAAATCCGAAAGAAAACGTTTGACTTGCTTTGACCTAATTGAGAAGTGCTTTTTTGTTATTGTCCTTCAAGCCACGCCCATAAACGAATTCTTAAGGTGTGTAACAACGTGCGTCACCTGAGCTCAACCGTTTCCGAGAGGTTAAACCTTCTTTCACTTCCCACCCTTTCATCTTTTGTCATATTTTATCTAATATTTACTGGCATTCTTTAAAATCCAAGCCTAGGTCATTGTCCGTTTTAATTTATTTCTTATATTAAAAAAAAAGACAAAAAAAAAGACAAGGTTTACTATAGACAACAAAGCGAAAAAGTGGTAAAAAAACAGCTACATAATAAATCTTACCAAAGGCAAAATACGTTACTCTTCTACCTACCTAGATAAAATTTAGGTGTTTTTTTTTTTATTTTATTATTATTTTTTTAACTTATTTTAAAGCGTTTAAGTTTGAAACACAAGTAGTGCTGACTGCTGATTAAACAGACAAGATGACGGACATAAGGGTGTTTATCTGGAGTTTAGATAACTGGAAAGTAAAATAAAAGAAGATACTATGTCCGTGTCCGCCATCTTGTCAGCGCTCGACACTACTTGCGTTTCAAACTTAATAAGCGCTTTAAAATAAGTATAAAAATCAGAAAATTATCAAAATATGTAGAATAACATCTTGCCTTTTGTATATTTCTTATATAGTTGTTTCGGTACTTGTACAGTTTAGTCCAGGCATTAAAAAAATGAAAATACTGAAAAAAGTTTAAATTGTATGTATCTGTTATAGAACGAAGTTCTCCGAAAAAAAAATTTCACTTGATTTCATCAAGTAGTTTTTTTTTTTTTTTTTTTTTTTTTTTTTTTTTTTTTACAGCGGAAAAACACGTTTTTATGAGAGCGCGTTGAAGGCGGCCATCTTGGATATTTAAAAAAATTGTTTGAATTTTAGAAATGCCAAAGGAAGATAACTCCAGTTAAAGCGCTGACACCACTTCCCATCTTTAATACTAGCTTTTCTTCCTAAAAATTGAACATTTTCCTCGGTATCATAACAAATTGTTTTCGCTGTAAAAAAAATAAATAAATAAAACTACTTGATGAAATTAAGTGAATTTTTTTCCGAGGACTTCGTTCCACAACGGATACATACAATTTAAACTTTTTTTTTTTTTTTTTTTTTTTCGATATTTTGATTTTTTAATGTCTTGACTAAACTGTACAAGTACCGTTGTTTCTGGATCACTTTTTCGGTTTGCTGTCTATTATAAAAAAAAAAAAAAAAAAAAAAAAAAAAATCAAGAGGCTATCTTTACGATTACAGTTGCCAATACATTTCCGGTTGCTCCATCACTAAGATTTTTTGTATTTGTATAGTTTAATCAAGACATTAAACAAATGGAAATATCGAAAAAAGGTTATATATATATATATATATATATATATATATATATATATATATATATATATATTTATTGCGAACTATTATTTTTATCTTTATTGGTTGTCGTTTCACAACGTTTCGGCCAACTATTTCTCTGGCCTTCGTCAGATGGTAACCGAGACGGATAGGAACTTCGAATCTCCTAACTACATTCTCACCTGACGAAGGCCAGAGGAATAGTTGGCCGAAACGTTGTGAAACAACAACCAATAAAGATGAGAATAATAGTCTGCAATAAATGAATTAATATGAATAATACTCATCTCAATAATGAATTCCAATTAAAATAATATTTGTACGTATCCGTTTTGGACTGAAGATCTCCGAAAAAAAATTTCGTTCAATTTGATCAAGTAGTTTTTTACAGCGGAAAAACACGTTTTTATGAGAGCACGTTGAAGTCAGGCATTATGGATATTTTTAACACGCCGCGAGGAGATAACTCCATGTAAATCGCCGACACTCCTTCCCCATCTTTGATACTAGCTTTTCTTCCAAAAATCGAACATTTTGCTCGGTATCATAACGAATTTTGTTTTCGCTGTACCCCCCCCCCCCCAAATACTTGATGAAAGTAAGTTAATTTTTTTTTCCGGAGAACTTCGTTCCATAACGGATACGTACAATATAACCTTTTTTTTTTTTTTTTTTTTTTTTCGATATTTTCAGTTTTTAATGTTTTGAATAAACTGTACAAGTACCTTTTTTTTTTTTTTTTTTTTTTTTCTAAATAATGTTATTATTTAGAAGCAGTTCTTTCTTACCTTCTGCACTTTCACCTAACAATTTGATAAACAAAAAATACCGTCAAAAAATCGATTAAAAGGGAAGGAGTAACCAAAAGTGAGATACTTAACGAAATTTAGACCTTTTTGAAAATATTTATTTTAGGGGTACTATGTTTGTATAAAACCATTATATTTATTTTAAGAATACGTATTATGATTTTATATTACTGGTTGACTGACCGTGAGAGGCCATTTTTCAAGATGGCTGAGTCTTGTTTACATAATTACTAATGCATTCTGTTCGAATATTTTTCATATTACAAGTATTGGCTCTTATCCAGTTTTACTCGAAAAAAAAACAAAACAAAAAAAGACTGCTCATAAAAACCAAAACCAAATGACAAACTTAATTATGTACTTATGCTTTTTAAAAATACAGTACACTAAAAAGTTAGACAAATTCAAATATTTTTATACAAGAAAAAGCAAATTTTAAGGGCGAAATGTCTCGTCCGCCATTTTTTGCTTACATTAAGCCCAACGGCCAAGGGACATAATTCGAGACGTAGTCAGAAGCTAGAAATCGTGTACTGATCAAATTTTAATAAAAATAAAAATACTGGATGAATTTGCTTAAATTTTGGTATAGATCCCTTTGTTAAATCTAGTAGATAACAAATTTTTTATGCAATTTTTAATCATGGGATAAAACTGGATAAGCGCCCTTTTTCCCCCCTCGGACTAAAAATACAATTTAAGACTTAATTTTATCCAAAATTTGAGTGGAACAATTTTTCAAGCTCCCTTCTATAAAAAAAAAAAAATTTTCTTGACTATCGTATTTAAGTTTTTTTTTCCGAAAGTGAAACTCGCTGTAAAATCGTAGCTCTGATTTAATGTTTTTGTTATAATTTTTTTTTTTTTTTGTATTTTTTTATATTTAACTAAAATACTAAATGAATACCTGTTCCAGCATGGATAAAATTAATGCCCCCAACAGAAGTTTTGCACATTTTTTTTTTTTTTGTTTCCTTAAATCAATATATTTAATGATACTGAGCCTTGTTTAGAATCCTTATTCCAATTTTGATCCAAGTCAATTACATGATTTTATTCCAGAAAATGTCTAAAATCCAAGACTTAGTTTAATGCGTCTTACGTACAAATTGAAATTCAGAGAATCTAATTGATTTCCAATTACTATGGGTCAAATTCAATGAAAATATGAAATATTTGAATTTTCCAATGAGAGTATCCATATTATGCTGCAAAATAAACTGAAAATTGGGGAATGTTTATTAATTTATGACTACTGCTTAATGTTAAACTTAATGTTTAACACCTTGTTCAAATTTCACAGAAATTGGAGTTTTCTAAATTAAAGAATTATTTCCACTTTTTTTTTTTACCTTCTTTGCATAAAACTAAATTAAACTAAGTATAGACCACATTTGAACCCCTTTTGTCTAACAGCTGTGTTCCAAAAATCATAACGGTCAGTTAATTAGTTTATAAGTAAATTCTGTATGTATAAATATATAAACATAGACATTTTAGCTGCTATAACCGAGCAAAAGTCGTGGATAGTTGACTTAAAATGAATGCTTTATGCCAAATTAGTGGTTTAATATGGTTAAAATTGTGCTTATTTTTGCATTAATACTAATCCCTATCAATCCCTTACTTAACATAGAATAGATACCATAACACTTAGTATGCTGCACAGTATTATAACAAAGATCCATACAGAATTTCAACCAAATTAGCCCTGTAGTTTCTGAGAGAAAATGGTATGCATAGACCAAGAGATATGATAGATAACTCTTTATAGATTGTTCAAATTAGGAGTGAGAGGTGTTGGTTCTACGGAATTTTAATGATTCACTGTCATATAGCAGTCTATTATTATCTATAATATAAATCTCACCTGTCTGTTTAAATGTATGTATGTGTGTCTGCCTAAAACTTTCAACAGAAGCAACGGTTTTTCACAAGATCAGTATCATTTTGAAGCTTGACCCTTCGGATGAAAAATTGGCTAAAAACATTAATTCCTTTGCCCTCAACTGGCCACTTTTCTACAAGGAGGGGGTCGCTTTTTTTCGCTGATATTTTCGAAAGTCATCCCCTCTTTTCGATTGACTAACCTTAATTTAAACCTTTACCATTTCCGGTTTGGTGATGGATGCAACGGCAAAGATGTCACTTTTTTTTCACATTCTTTTCTTCCTTCGCAGTATGGGTTCAGGCCTGCTTGCCTACTACCACTTTTTTTTTGTTCAACCCACACCTCCAAACACCCGGGCAATGAAATAGAAAAACAAAATACTATAAATTTGCCTACATACTAGCATAAATCCAAGATGGCTATCTCTAAAACTAGTGGATATAATAATTGGAATGAAAAAGTTAAGACGTAAAGTAGTAAAGCGTTTTAAGGGAGTACCATAATATTTTTATTTTTAAAATAATTTATCTAACACAATTAAAATATTTATTTCACAATATAATCATAGTGTTTAATTATTGGAATTCTTTTTGAAACAAGTAATTTGTATATTTTATTTATATATATCCTGTCGTGGTTAACAACCTGACAAAGGTCAGAGGAATAGTTGGCCGAAACGTTGTGAAACAATAACTATAGAAGATTAGGATAACATTAGGTTGGTGCAAAAATAAAGTCGTTTTTTATCGGGTATTATTAATGTAAAAAAACATTTTTGCACCAACCTAATAGTTCACAAATAAATAAATAAAATATAATGTTTTAAATAAATTATTAATGGATCCATATTTCATCCATTGTCACATATTGAATCAAAAATGGAATACTGTTGCCATATCTGGGCAGGAGCTGCTAAAAACAGCCTATCCTGCCTTGACAGAGTACAAAATAGACTTTGTGGCTTAGTGGGGGATGCCCTTTTTTCTACCCTGCAACCTCTCTCCCACAGAAGAGACGTTGCGAGCCTATCCTTGTTTTATCGTTATTTCCATGGCAGATGCTCGTCTGAACTCCAATCTCTGGTCCCCCCTCGCCAATCTTTCACAAAAAACACCAGTCTAGCTGAATCCACTGTGAAAAATTTCCCCCACTCTTTATCTGTGCCTAAATCAAAACGTGGATTCCATGAACAAAGCTTCTTTCTTAGAACTGCACGCCTGTGGAACTCTGTTCCGTCTGCCTGCTTCCCACCTGACTACAACTTGGATGTCTTCAAGTCCAACGTTAACAAATTCTTGGTGAACCACCCCCTTAAGTAAACACTTCATCAAATCTCCACACTAATGTACTGTACTTGCAATAACCCTTATCCCTGAGTGGCTTCCGGGCCTTGATAATTGGTGATCACCATGTAAAAAAAACAAAAAAAAAAAACTTTTGTGTTGAAACAGCTGCAAAGAACATGCTTAATCGTTAACTCATTGTTTTTGATCAACTGTGAGAAAATGCAGCACTCACTTTGAACATAACGTTCTCACTGACAAATCTTCATGCAAAAATGCCGAATACACTTTTCTTCTGATATCTTCTCGGCAACTTCAATCTACAATCAAGCAAAACGAATTCGTTGACCTTTTTGATACTTATCGAATTTGGGCAATCTGGATGGTCAGCATTATTTATGTCTGTACGACCTCATTTAAAGTAAGAATACCACATCTTAACCAGTATTAATAGCACTTATCAAGTCATTGCATTGCTTGAAGTCTTGTCCCTCATCAAAAAGCAAATGCTTTATCAGCACACAAAATTCAATTTTTTTTTTTTTTTATGGTTTTGGAAATCTGCAACAATATCTTAAATAACTGTAATTTCTAAACTAATCCAAATTTTAACACATGCTATTTGAAGATTAGTATTTTATAAAAATCATGAATTTGTTTTTTTTTATTTGTGGTGTCATCTTTGTCAGGTCCGAGACTCATTGAGTGCTGTGTTAATTATATCAGACAAAATCATTGGTTGATTATCATATTACTGTTCATTCTACTTAAATTTCATTTGAAAATTCATAAACTAACTTATCTTTCTAAGGCATAACTAAAAACAAGTCTATATTAATATATTATTATATAGATATACTAGCAGGTCACCCAGTGTTGCTTGGTCGTAAAATATACTTAAACATATTTTAATTCATGTAGATTTCGTATTTACTATTATAGAACAAATTCTCTATTATATTGTACCCAATAAATATATATATAGTAATGATTTCCCAAGTTAAAAGACTTCTGTGCCATCAGCTAGAATTGAAACCAAAAAATTCAGCACTCCAGTCTTAGTTATTATTTAGTACTTTGGCCTACATTGTTACTGTGAGCTATTGCCATATGGCTAAAAATTAAGCGACTTAAAGCTAAAAATGTATATGTATGCATTTCATAAATTAGTCTATTTACTTCTGCTAAGATCAACTGATTTGTTTCAATTTTGACCCCTTATCAGTTATTTTTACTGACTAAAATCAAAATGGAAAGTGTTTCTGAGATCCAAATATCCCATATATAGTTTTAAGTCTGTAAACTAAATATTCAGATTGGCGTTTGGTAGATGTTTTGTACACAGACAAGGTGACTTATATATAAATAAACGTCCATGTGCTAGAATATTTTCATCCTACATTCTATGCAATTATGCACAATGTAGAAACTATGCATGAAAAGAATCAAGCATAATAGTTTAATGACACCAATCCTCTAAAAAGAAATCATAAAAATTAATAATTAATGATGCTCCTTTTTCAAAGGAATATGCAACTGAGTTAATCTTCATATAGTTGCTCGCATATGCATGACAGAGTTCAAAAGGTGTTTAAATAATTTTTAAATAGATAAAGTAGGCTTTTAATATCAATGCCGGAAAGAGAAAAAAAAAAAAAAACTTTATAGGTATATCGTAGACGATTCATGTTCTTGTGCATTAATTCTAAGCTTTGGCAGACGGAGGTTCATAATGATGGATTTTTGCCTCCACTTGACACAATCACAGGCTTGATCAATGTAAAGGCCGGTTTTACGGAGTTATTTGTGCAGGGCATCTGCTCATCTTATTATCGGGTAAGACCTTTGTCAAATAGGTTTCAAATCTGAAACCCATGTGAGCAACATTATTAGTTCACGAGTTCCAGGAGATTTGCCTCCTCCCCTCCCCACTCAATACACATGCACCCATATATATACATATATATATATAGTCATCTGCATATAGTACTGTTTCGCTGTTTCACAGCTCATTAGTGTGGCTAGACAGGCAACTACCTCAAGCCAGGATCAAAACCCGACCGCCTGTACGACAGTCAAGGCTTCTAACCATTATGCTAATCGGCGGCTGCTGTGCGAGTCGTGAATCAACAATGTTTTGACATATGTATGTGTGTATATATGCACTGTTGATGATTGCGCATTATCCTAAATACAACACCTGCGATTTTGATAAATTGTATTGTTCTTGAGCAGTGTACACAATGATTTCATTATTTGCTTCAAGATGACAAAAATGTTGATGCCATGCTATTTCGAATAACTACCTGAACAAGTTTGGGTAATTCCATCTCAAATCATCCAGAAAAAAACCTTTTTGACACCCTTACCTCTCAGATTTTTTCTAAACTTTCACCATATGTTGGTATCCTGAAAATTTGAGCTTTTAACTCTAAGTGGTTCCAGAAATATCACAATTTTGGTATTTTATGTATATTGCGTCGAGGTGCAAATTCGCAAAATTATGAAATCACGTTTTTGGGCATAAATCAATTTCTAGACTAGGTAGAACCTTGAAAATTGTTATGGACAAGGTTTTCCACAAGAGAAATCCAAAAATCATGTCTAAAACCTCTGAAAATGAACTGTTTCTGAGTTCTTGAACTTTTAAGCCGAGATTTTGGTATTGGTCTAAGGCGACCCAAAAACAATGTGTCACTATTGGAAATTGATTTGTTTTTGTTCCTAGACATTCTTGATAGTCTGAACTTAAATTCCTCCAAAAAACGTGTTTGGTTCTTTCCTCGTTAGCTCACAATCGAACCTCAAAGATGGGCAGTTTTACGGACCTCGCTTCCAGACAGAGCAATGTACAAGGAGTCACTTGACTTCACCATAAACAGGAAATCCTGAATTTTATTTTGACTTTCTGTTCATTTAAGTGGTATTGCTGCTTTCTGATATTTCTTTAAGTTGGCTGAAACTATTTTTTATTTTTTTTTTTTATGCAAGGATGCAAGTAGCAGGTAAAGTCAAGTAAACGGATAGCTCATAATCGAACCTCAAAAATTGGCCAATCACTATGGACAATTCCAAATAATAACCTGCATGTGGTGAGGATACAATGTGTTTATAGCATTTATGAACCTCTACAAATTCTCATGGCCCCCTGGGATTAACCCATTTTTTAGGTTTAATTGTGAAATAGTGAAGAAAAAACAAAAGCCCATTTTCTGGTAATCAATGCGGTGGGTATGGATTCTAAGAAATGGTACCTATGCTGGCTGGGTACATTGTTTGGATTTTTCCGCACGATAATACATTAAAGTCAAAAACTATCAACACAACATCTTATGAGTGTAAGGAAACATATGCTGTCACGGTTTTATCGTAATCCTCGTCAGAAATAGTAAGGCTCCTTCCACTTGAGTTTGTTTTAGGTGCGTGGATGCTACAAATGATGTTTTTGAAAGGAACAGTACACAGGTCAGCACTGCGAGGTCAGATGAAAGTTTTACGTGGACCATGGGAGTGCATAAACTGAACATCAACATCACCTTCATTGAGGTTTACTTTCTGCACCACTCCGACCTACCAGAACGAGTTGTACAAACATGTTGTGTACGTTATTAAAAAAAAAAAAAAAAGGGAAATAGAATTTTTGAAATTTTTGAAGTTGTCAATGAGAAAAAAAATTGATTTTCAATGTTTCAAAAAAGTCGGCGTCAAAGTTTTACAAACTGATACACAGTAGTAGTTACGTTAGTTTCTAAAAATAGCACAAAGAGTTTTGTATTAAGAATGCCTGATTGGTATATATTAAATAAACATTAATTATTTTTTTAAACTAATTACCATTTATTTATTTTAAAAGAAGAAACAATAAATATACATCATTTTATTGCATATAAAATCATTTAAACTGTTTTTTTTTAACTTCTAGGGTATTATTGATAGAAGTATTTTCAATTATTTTTTAAAAATTATTAGATACTTTTTAAACTAAATTCATTTTTTACAAAAAATTCTACAAAAATGTCAAAAGAAAATGTGAATTAGGATTTTTCTTGAAAAAACATTTTTTTTTTTAATTTTTTTTTTTTATAACAAACTCCCCAACCTTCATAAAAAATTCAGTTGGTGTAGGATAAGAATTAAAAAAAAAAAAAAAAGAATCTTTCTTCAATTTATGTTCTTCACATGAGGTAAAAATCATGCATGTATTAGTTTTTCCATTTTAAAATAATTTTAATTTATGGTGGGGTGAGTAGAAAAACAAATTCAACCCTAAGAAAAAAAAAAGAATGAAAACCTATTTACTTTTCATCTATTTTGTAATATCTAGTAAATGTTTAAATGATGGGAGAGAAGGACAGAAAATAAATCAGGTTATGTAAGAAGCTTGAAAGTTGTAGCAGAAAATAAACTTGAAGTTATTGTAATTGAACATGGCCATGCTGAAGGCATTATTTCTGTTATTAAATCTGCTCTTTCAAAAGTGGAGTTAGTGCACTGATGATGAAACGTTTCATCGAGAATTCTTAGGTTTTGTGCAAATGGGGCAAATATAAATACTGGACAGAGGAATGGCGTTGTGACACTTAACTTTCCCATCTCATAGACTTCTACTGCACAACACATTGGCTTGAATAGCCCTATTGAAGTCCCATGCACTCTTTCAATGTCTGTCAACGTTAGATATGGAAGACTTACTACTTCAAGAACAAGCGAGAACTTAAAATTATTGGAGATGAACTAAAAGAAAGAATTTACTTGGTAGTGCCAGTAAAGGATATCAGCTGGGTTCCCCACCCCATGTAGACAGGGCAATAAGAGTCTTTTTCCAAGGAAAGTCCTGTTTTTGGATCAAAGAAAAACTAAAGAACCATATTGGTTCTACAGTTGACTTTACAATTAAAGAACTGGAGTCAAGATTTCAAATCTGTTGGGAACAAACAAAAGTAAATACTGAAGATGTGGTGAAAAGCTTCATTAAGGTGTTTATCTACAATCATGACACACGGCCAGAATGTAAAAGAGAACTGATCCATTTTGTAAATTATGAAATACATTATTTTTTAATGGTTTGGAAAACTTCTGGTAGTTTCAGGATGCAAAGTTGTTCATACAGAATGGAAACACATTGAATTCTTTGTTGCAAATAATTTCAGGGACAAATTTGAATATAATTAAAGATTAATTCTCTTTTATTACTGAACAAATGCCTTTCCTCCCTATCCGGTTACTTGGCTTTACCTGCTACTTGCATCCTTGCATCAAAAAAAAAAAAAAAAAAAAAATAGTTTCAGCCAACTTAAAGAAACATCAGAAAGCAGCAATACCACTTAAATGAACAGAAAGTCAAAATGAAATTCAGGATTTCCTGTTTATGGTGAAGTCAAGTGACTCCTTGTACACTGCTCTGTCTGGAAGTGAGGCCCGTAAAACTGCCCATCTTTGAGGTTCGATTGTGAGCTAACGAGGAAAGAACCAAACACGTTTTTTGGAGGAATTTAAGTTCAGACTATCAAGAATGTCTAGGAACAAAAACAATTCAATTTCCAATAGTGACACATTGTTTTCGGGTCGCCTTAGACCAATACCCAAATCTCGGCTTAAAAGTTCAAGAACTCAGAAACAGTTAATTTTCAGAGATTTTAAACATGATTTTTGGATTTCTCGTGTGGAAAACCTTGTCCATACAAATTTTCAAGGTTCTACCTAGTCTAGAAATTGATTTATGCCCAAAAACGTAATTAAATAATTTTGTGAATTTGTGCCTCAACGCAATATACATAAAATACCAAAATTGTGATATTTCTGGAACCGCTTAGTTAAAAGCTCAAATTTTCAGGATTCCCTAGTTTTTAGGATACCAACATATGGTGAAAGTTTAGAAAAAATCTGAGAGGTAAGGGTGTCATGGTCTGGATGATTTGAAATGGAATTACCCGTTACTGCATGCAGTGCTGCTTGTTTTTAATACAGTTCAAATAATCTCAATTTTTAAACCTGTTTGTTAGTATTTAATTTTTAAACCATTACAAGGTCATTTCAGGACCAAATGTTTTTCCTTGAACTAAAGTGTTTCTTTATTGTGAAGGTGGGAGATGGTTAACCACACTGACTGATGGCCTGGGTGTCTCAAGTTTGAATTCAGTTTGTTCCATAAATATCACTTTCACTAAGATGTTGTCAACCTTCTCGCGGTCCCTTCCATAATCCCAGATGTCTTTCTAGAAATAATTCTGATGAGAAAAATATCGGGAACCCAATATCAACAATAGAATCTTCGAATTCATAAGAGATGACGATTTTTTTTTTTTTTTTTTTTTTTTTTTTTGTGAAGATGGGTTTCAAGTGTGGAATTTGACTATTCTTAATGATTTTGTTTGATTTTTAGATTTTGGTAAGCCTTTTTTTCCCTGCTTTTAGATTAAGATATTATTTGGGCCATTCTTTTGGAAAGTTTTGCTTTGTAACAAGATAATTAACATTTCCATGCAGGTTGATAGTTGCTTTTGTCGTGATGTATTGGTAGTACTTAATTAAAAAAAAAATATTAAATATATTTATACAAATTAGTTTCTTTAAAAACTTAATTAGTTAGAAAATGGTCATTTTCAAATAAGATTTTTATATTTGTTACTTTGTAATATTTGCTGTGTCATATGTGCATATTTTTTGGGGCATTTTATTAATGTTATTTTCATTTGTCCTCAATTGCATGAGATTGATCTTTAAGCAGATGTATGTAGGTCAGTCATGCATAGCTGATACAAATATGTCTTTATATGCTGTCTTCCCTTCAATCGATTACCATGTTTGTTTTTTTCCCCCTCACAATGGGTTGATGTTCATACAAATTGTTTTTTCCCCTGACTATGGGTTCATACAAATTGTTTTGCGGAAAATTTTCATTTCGCTTGCCATTTAAATTTTATCTATTCTTTGATTCTTTTTAAATTTTTTTAAAAATTTTTTATTTGTATATGGTATTTTTAATCTTTTATTTCCTTTTTAAGGGAATTATTTTTGTCTAATTGTTCATTTCACTTGATACCGGAAATAGCTTGTTAGCCAGACCAAGACAACTTTAACTAAATTATGATATTCTTCTAGTATATCGAAAATGTTGTACGGCATTCACCCTAGGAGGGTTGAACCAGCTTCCTCCAAAGGAGGAAGTGTCAAGAAAATATTAAATTCACAAGTGGTCTCCAGTCGCCTGTAATGTTTGGCACATTTTTTAATCAGGAAGCCAGTATCTTCAAACAGTCTGATCTGGTAGCACTTGATACCCTAACAGATATTACCACTCTGTGCCAAAGTGAACCTGGGAGCAATGGTAACTAAAGCTCAATTCCACAGCCCCCAAATGGGATCTCACCACTGAATGTATTTTAAAGTCACACCCAGGATTGAAGATGTAAGATTAGTTTGATCTATTTTCTTTTAGAGCCATGAAGGAAGTATGTAAATTCTGATAAATACTTTAAACAAATCAGTTAACCCTTATCCTCGACTGGCCTTTGGACCTTGATAAATAGTAACTCATAAAAAAAATGACATGAACTCGTACCAACTATTTTCTACTTTCCATCTATTACTTTGTTAATATACAAGATTTTCAGATCTACACATGGTAAGTAGGTTTGGTAAAACATAGCAGGCATGTCAAACTTAGGGTCCTCTGAGGGTTACGTGGGTCAACTTACGTTGCCATGAGTGTCAGACACGATTATTTGAAGTCTATTAAAAAAAAAAGAAAGTTATTGCAGAATACTTTTACTATGCTGTGCATATTCAAAAGAATTTTATATAACTAGCAGAACCCATTGCCCAGTGGAAGCATGACTCCACCCCCTCCTTGAAAACAAATCCAACTACGCTTGTTGTTGGTGGCCATTACCGTCCCTGGAAAATAAGACACTGGTAGCCATAGCCCAAATGAAATAATCTGGCTTCCACTGTCTGCCATTGTTTTCCAGTGGCAGCTAGTGGAAGCCAGTCTGTGATTGTCAGCACTGTTGCTTATTGGCGATCAGTGCTAGTTTGGGGCGATAATCTGCAGCATTTAAAAAAAGCATTATATATTTTGTCATGTCTAAATCAGTATAACTTCAAAAAAATTAAAAATGGCCCATGAAAAAATAATAAATAAAAACAGAAGTTTTCAAAGTTAGGGATTCTCTCTGTATATTAATTCTTTAGAGTGATCGAAATCAGTGGTAGACAACTGCCTTCTACCGATGATGGTATCTTTCAAGTTGGCCATAGTTTTTCTTCTTGGTATACTGCACAACTTTTTTTTCTAAAAGTAGCTCTAGCACAACTTCTACTGGTCAGTTTTTAGGACATTCATCGTAAACATTAAGGCCAATAAGGAAAAAGTAGTGTTGAGTGTTTCCGTTTGTTGTCCAAGTCTTTTTTTTTTTTTTTTGTGGTTGCGGGGAATCAAATCTTCCACAAATAGTATTAAATTAAATTCCAGTTTTACATCTTTTTTTAACTTGCTAAGTGAGAGTACAGAATTACAAAACACCCTCCCTTCTGAATGTGAAGAATGTTTTTTTTTTTTAAATAATACCATAGTATTTCCCGCATGGTGACATACATGTGTAAGAAAAAACCCCCAAAAACCCAAAAACAAAGATAATGTCTTTGAAGTCTTGATAATTGGCCAAAAAAAAAAAAAAAGAAACTGAAATAAAATACACCAGAAAGTAAAAGTGATAAAAAAAAAGGCAAATATATAACAAAAAATCAGTGTTTCTGTCTCCAACATACCTGCATTATATTTTGGTGTTTTAACTTCTTCGCAAGTGTTTATTTAGTTCTAAAAAGAAAGTGTCGACATAAGTCACGTAGGCACCGCCAAAAATCAAGTTGTTGTTGTTTTTTAAAACGAAATTACATTTATTAAAATCCATTATTTCTGAGTAACTTTTTTTTTTCCAGAAAGATAAAACCCTGAATTTTATCATATAGAAAGCAGAATAATGTCAAACTTTTTCTACTATTTTTAATTAAATTTTAAATGTTAAATTTTCCCCAAAAGTTAACAATTGGCGTTTTGTTTTGCACAAAAAACGTATATAAATAGTTAAAAAAAAAAAAAAAAAAGGTTTTTGAAAGAATTAATTTGTTTATTTCTTGTTTAACTAAGATTCAGGGTGATTTTTCTATGAGAATAGGCAAAAATATTATAATATAAGTACCTGGATTTCAAATAATTCCACTTATTCATATAGGCAACCAGTTACTTCGAGTCGATTTGATTACTCTGTTTACATTTGTACTTGATAAAAAGCAAACTACGGAAGACCAAAAAACAAAAAAAAAATTATTTTTCAGTGACGAAAACTTCAATGTATTAACGCTGAGGCTGGCCAATACTAGATGGGTGACCATTTGTATGAGTTTGGTTTTTAATGTGTATATGTGTGTGTGTGGGGGGGGGCAGGCTCGCCAAAATGGGGAGGGGGGCAATTTAAAGCAGAATAAAAAAAATTATTTCGGCACGTTTGGTCCACCGTAGTCGAAAGTCGGCAAACGTTTCCAAATTGGATCGAAAAAATGATATTTTTAACACAAAGGGCACAATATTTATCGAATTTTTTTTTTTTTTTGTATTGATTCTTCAAAGCATGCCCTGTTTAATAATGGTCATGCATTATTCGGCTCGCTAAAAAGAAATTGTTAATTTATTCATCAAAGATTTTAAAATGGCCTTTTTCGTATAAATATTAAAAAATTTTTTTGTTTTGCTTAACTTAAATTAATTATTTTACTTAACATATTCACCGAATTTCACACTTCAAAACTAAAAAACGGGATAATTAAACACAATCGAAGTTCTGATATTCAGACATCAAAATAAGGTATGCAAACAAGTTTTTTTTAATCTATAATCCCGTCCTTTACAACAACACAATGTTTTGTTCAGTTTCAGATGATTATTTTAAGCATATTTGGAACCCTAGGCACCGCCAAAAATGGCCGAAAAATCAATTTGTTGTTGTTTTTTAAAACGAAATTACATTTATTAAAATCCATTATTTCTGAGTAACTTTTTTTTCCAGAAAGATAAAACCCTGAATTTTATCATATAGAAAACAGAATAATGTAAAACTTTTTCTACTATTTTTAATTAAATTTTAAATGTTAAATTTTCCCAAAAAGTTAACAATTGACATTTTTTGTCTTGCACAAAAAACGTACATAAATATTTAAAAAAAAAAAAGGTTTTTGAAATAATTAATTTATTTATTTATTGTCTAACTAAGATTTAGGATGATTTTCTAAGAGAATATGCAAAAATATTATAATATAAGTACCTGGATTTCAAATAATTCCACTTATTCATATAGGTAACCAGTTATTTCGCGTCGATCTAGAGTCTAGATCGACACTGTTTGCGTTTGAAAAGGAGCAAACTATGGAAGACCAAACAGGCCAAAAAAACTTATTTTTCAGTGACGAAAATTTCAATGTATTATTAACGCTGAGGCTGGCCAGTACCAGATGGGTGACCATTTGTATGAGTTTGGTTTTTAATGTGTATGTGTGTGGGGGCCAGGCTCCCCAAAATGGGGGGAGGCAATTTAAAGCAGAATAAAAAAAAAATTATTTCAGCGCGTTTGGTCCACCGTAGTCGAAAGGCGGCAAACGTTTTCAAACGGGATCGAAAAAAATGATGCTATTTTTAACACAAAGGGCTCAATATTTATCGAATTTTTTTTTGTATCGATTCTTCAAAGCATGCTCTGTTTAATAATGGTCATGCATTATTTGGCTCGCTAAAAAAAAATTGTTAATTTATTCATCAAAGATTTTAAAATGGCTTTTTTCGTATAAATATTAAAAAAAAAATTTTTTTGCTTTGCTTAACTTAAATTAATTATTTTACTTAACATATTCACCGAATTTCACACTTCAAAACTCAAAAGCGGGATAATTAAACACAATCGAAGTTCTGATATTCAGACGTCAAAATAAGGTATGCAAACAATTTTTCTTTTTTTTTTTTTTTTTTTTTTTTTTTAATCTATAATTCTGTCCCTTACAACAACACAATATGTTGTGTTCAGTTTCAGATTATTTTAAGCATATTTGTTCCCACTTCAAAACAAGGGGGGGGGGTTTGTAAGCAAAAAAAAAAAAAAATATATATATATATATATATATATATATATATAGTTTATGAAAAATAAGTACACCGTTATAAAGTTCATTCTTCTCTTAATAATCGCTGAAAATTTCGTATTGATCGGATAATTACCTGATTTTTGGTAGATTTTTAAAAAGACGGTCCGTCAAAAAGTACTGACCTGCCCCCCCCCCCAGTTTTGGCGGTGCCTGCCTATGGAACCCCCTCAAAACAAGAGGGGGTTTTGTAAACAAATATATATATATATATATATATATATATATATACTATATATATATATATATATATATATATATATATATATATATATATATAAATATTGTTTATGAAAAATAAGTACACTGTTATAAAGTCCATTCTTCTCTTAATAATCGCTGAAAATTTCGTATTGATTGGATAATTACCTGATTTTTAGTAGATTTTTAAAAAGACGGTCCATCAAAAAGTACTTGCCTGCCCCTCCCCCCAGTTTTGGCGGTGCCTAAGCTTAGGTAATCGATCAAAAATATAAAATTAAATCAAATCGTCAACAGAAATAGAAAATGCTAAAAAAAAACAAAAACGTTCGATAATCGCTAAAAAATAGAAAATTAACTATTGGTACCTGTAAAATATTTTTTTTATTTTTTGGACCGTTTGTGGGGAGGGGTAGTGGCGTGTCGATGTTTTGTGCATATTTACATTCCCAAACCAATGTGTTTACATTTTGAGTGTTCCGTCCATGCTATATGTGTTTGTTTACATTTGAATGGTAGCTCTGTCTGCATAAGGAAAGAGTTAGCAATGCGTGGTAAGATGCCAACAATTCTCTTAACCTTTTGTTAAAGCTCACCATAGTAAAATGTAAAGGGTTTCAGTATTTAATTTTTAGGCGTTTTAGCAGAATTGCATAATGTTTAGAACTTTAATTTTATGTTTGTGCGATTAGCGAATGTTAAAAGACGCTTTTATCTATAAATATAAAAGCGAAAATGTATGTATGTATGTATGTATGTGTATTCGCTTTTTCTGTATGTCTACAAAAGGCTTCTTTCAGAGAAGCGGTCGGTCGGTTCACAACTTTTTAAAACTTTTTATATCACATATAAATCGTAATATCTCAGAGTTAACAGCGAAGCTCGCCTGTCTATTTAATTTGCTCGATTTCGGGAAGATAAATATTAAACATTTATCACTCGCCGCATGTGGGTTAGTCTTTTTCCTATAACATCTTGGGGAAAAATAAAAATCCGCAGTAAATGAAATACTATCCCGCAGTCAAACTTGACCTCATTAACTCATTAAAACGGGCACCTGCCAAATCCAAGTAATTAAATAAATTCAAACGTGTTTCCGTTAGCATCTTGAGGTGGGGCAATGGTTAACGTTGCACATTTTGTTTTTTTTTTTTTTACACTTTAATTTACAACTTTGCCTCAACGGTTCGGGTTCGATCCTCATACTTACCTACCCAAAATTTTTTTTTTAACCCTCCCACCCCTGGAGTTTCCACACACACCTCCAAACACCCGGGCAACGCCGGGTACCCCTCGCTAGTATATGTATATGTATATATATATATATATATATATATTATGCATGTATGTTAACATGCTAAATCGTTAAAATAAGTTGCCAGTATTTCTGAAACATAAGGATAATTTTAAGGTTACCAATATTAAATTTTTTTTTTTTTTTTTTTTTTTTACCTCGTGTAGTGTTTTTTTTTTTTTTTTTTTATGTCAGAATGTATTCTTAGAATCTACCATGCAAGTATTTTACCGCAATAATCTTTAAAAAGTGCATTCCAGTTAAATTTAAGCTTTACATCATCTGTTATTAATTTAAGTGAAAGTATGCAATAGTGGCAAAACACTATCCCGTATGTTGTTTACATCTTGACGGTGACGACCACAAAGACTTATTCGTTACTTAAAAGGGGTGGACGTTTTGTTCGCTGTTGTTTATATGTTGAAAATTAAATGTCCATTAACTAAAATTGATGCTGTGCGAATCAATATTTGGGTACTTCTGCAGTTTAAATACCATTTTTCTGTTCGTCTCGCTTGGCAATGCCCAGCGAACGGTAAAAACTGCTGGATTATACTGAGAGAACAAAAAGAAACGTGAGCGAGCAGACGGGCAAAAATTGTAAGAAGAAAGGAAAGAGGTGTTTTACGACCTAATTCAGCGTAGTATAAACACCCCCAACCTCCCCATGTTAAGAACAGCTTTCGAAATAAGCAACCCTAACATCGAAAGGTTGGCAGTGTTTATTCCGAAAGCTGTTCTTAACATGGAGAGGTTAGGTGTTTTATACTACGCTGGGTTAAATCGTAAGAAAATATCTTTTTTAAAGACCGTTTAAACGTATTAGACAAAAGTAGATTTTCATTTTTTTAATTTTTTTTTTATTTCGTAGGGATTAAACGACACTGGTTTACATCGTAAAAAAATACCGAAATAACTTTCCATACACAAACAAAACAAAAAATATATCTGTTCACTAATTCAAAGAAACAAAAGTTTTATAACAAAAAAAAAAAAAAAATGTTGCCAATAAAAAAAATAAATAAATAAAAGCAGTAAAATTTGTGAATTTATTACGGTAGGTAGTATGTTTTATTTTCTTTCTTTTTTGTTCGTTCTTTTTAATTGACTTCTGTTCGCTTGGTATAATCAGACGGTTTTCATCGTTTGCTGAGCGTTGCTGAGAGAGACTCATGGAAAAACGGGATTTAAACTGCACCAATATTTGTCATAGCAGCACCATCTTGTAATGTTCGGAATAAGAGAAATAACAGGCAACCAGTCAAAGGCAACAGACTTTCACAAGGAGAACTTCATTTTTTTTTTATTCTACTATGGGAAAGATAATGGTATGTATGATCCAGTTATGGGTGGTGTAAGCGTAGAATCTGTGGAATGTGTAGACTTCCTCCCGGTGTTGACTGGTTGCGATGGTAGGACTAAATATTAGGGGGAAAAATAGGAACCTCTTCCTCTAAAGATGTTGCGATTGTGATGGTGTTTCTCCTAGGATGCAATGTAGTATTTTATCACGATTGAATGTGGTGTGGTGTTCGAAAGTTACATAAGATAGTGGCTGTCAGGGTAGGTGAATTGAATTTGTATGTGGCATCTGTTGTTGCAAACCTACGATACTTTTGTCCAGAGGTGCATTTCTGCAGTCATTTTATTATATATGGAGATTAGTAATTAGCAGTTGAACACTGCGTTTATTATATTTTTGTACTTATGCAGAATAGCGACCGTGTCATGGTTGGCATATTCTAGGCAGGTTACATAAACTGGCAAAAGATGCTTAAATGCTTCGCCAATGAAATTGCAAAAGCCGGCAATGGGCGAACGTATCTTTTGCTTATTAAATTGTTAGGTGAAAGTATAGAATAGTTAACCGCTCACCTTCCTTTTCATGTTAAAAACGGCTTTCTAAATGTTATTTCAGCACGATGTGTAAGCTACATGAGCAGTTTTCTTTCATTCAAATTGCCATGTGATGACTATTCAAATATAATTTGAATATATAGATTCATAATGTTCTAAATTTAACTGAAAATCCATCCATCTCCGAGTGGCTTAAAAAAACGTTTCAAAAATAGACAATTATTTAAATGTAATAAGTTTGAGCGTGTACGGCATCATGGCCCCACCCCTCCACTAATATTTTTATTATTGAATTGAAGTTTTATCAAATAGTGTCGATCAAGCATCAAATTTTCAGATTGGTCATATTTTCCTTATAATTGAAATTGCGATTTAACTTTAATGTAAATAGGACACTGCTTTTGCTATTTCCATTTTGTGGTCTGTCAATGGAACGGAGAGACACTGTAAAATAAAGAAATAAAATAACTTTGACATAGTGAAGAAATTTAGATAAGATTTCTTAAAGTCTCTTGGGCATTTTTAACAAGAACCAATGGAACAAGAAATGGAAAAAAAAAAAATGCAAGTAAATGTTAACAAAGGCAAGATAAGTTGCTCTTCTACATCGATACGTGCTTTTGTGTCTTAACTTATTTAAAGCGTTTGTTAATTTTGTAAAGTAGTATCAACTCTTGAGTAAGAATGAGACAATAAAATGGCTAAAAAAATTGAAAATTAAGCAGAATTACAGCTGATAACTCGGCATCAAAGTTAATGCTGAACCGAATTGTATATTTTTATTACAATTTTTGTTTAATTTTCGATTTGGAGCGATTATAAAGACCCAAAGTAAGCATCTAATGTCGGCCATTTTTTTTTTCTCGTTTTAACTTAGAATTGACACTGGTTGTGTATTAAACTTAGAAGTTTTAAAATAAGTTTAGACACAAAACTTTTCCACATAGGTACAAAGAGGAACTTATCTTGCCTTTGGTAACATTTGTTTAGTTTTTTTTTACTCTTGTTAAAAATGCCCGACCTCTTCCTCTTCATTTGGTTTGCTTGACGCCATTTACCATTTTCTAAAATTCTTACATTATCTACTGAAGACGGTCATCCTTACCCGTTTTTATGAATGTTACAAAACTATGACGTCATCCACTCAGCACGGGGAAGTTCAAGCAAGCAAGCAAGATCCACAGTTTTAGCAGTATACTAGAGTCGTGTCTGAATTTTTGAGATGAGGTTTAATAATTTGGATTAATTGGACTATTTTTCTCATCTTGAATGTTATTAGCATAACATTGTGGCCAATATAGCCTTCGATCTTTTTCAGATATATTCTGTCAAACTCGGAATTTTTCTGTCGAATCTGCATGAAGTTTTGAAGGGAACCCTTTATTTAATTCACAGTGATAGCAGACTCTTGTTGCTTCAGTCATAATCGAGTATAAGTCCTAAGTAATTCGCAATTGTATTTTTTCATATTGCTACCACTGAAAATTAAACCCTCGACCTTCAGAAGAGTTTCATTGAGAACTGAATTTTACCTAGTACATTATCCGCTATGCCACGAATTCTTGCAAGTTTGAAGATTGAAAGTTACATCAGCCAAAGCATTGTGAAAATAACTAGAGATGTGAACAATAGTCTGAATAATTCGAATGGTCGAAATTATCAATCCTCATCTGAAAAATTCAGAATCTACTATGGTATACTTCTAAATATCTGTGGGTCTGATGTTGTTTGTTTGTCCAAAGTATACTAATCCCGGCAGGAACATTTTCATAGCAATCATCGTTTTCAACGCCCACACATATGAAGAATGCGCAAGGACACAGCATTGTGATGCGACCACCTGCACACATAAAACAAAGAAAAATGTCATGTTTCCTTGCGTAAAGATACAGCAAACGGACCGGAACATTCGAGAACATCTCTATATAAAGATTTGCTGTGGAAAATCAAATTAGTTTTCCTTCAGATTTCTCCAGTCCGACACGTGTCGAATAAACTGTCATCATGGACTTTACGCATGCTACAGAGAAAAATCAAACGAGTTTTCTCTTCAACACCTATTGAAAGTTACCACATTCAATGAGAATTTACATTTTCCTTTTAAACAATTTTATTTCGAACTACTGTTCTTATGTGATGAACACAAACGCACACTTTCAATTTCATGATTATGAAGTGTTTTTCTCAGAAAATAATCACATTAATTCCAAGCCAGGCGTGACACTCTGACCATAAGAATCGGTAATTTTAAACCTCGTGCTATTCTCACGAAATCCTCACTTTGCTAATCCTACATTATGAACCCTTCACACAAGAAAGCACTTATGTTGGAATAATTTAAACTAATATTCTTAACATGCAAATAAATCTTGTTTATTTCACGTTAATACAGTGATTTTGAGTTTTTTGTCAAGTGTCGTTATTTTCCGGAGTTATTTCTATTTTATTTTTATTTATGTTAGGATGTTCCTTGGTGAAGACCTTCTAGTATTCGGCGATCTTGCTTAATTTACTTTTAACGGTCCACGGATACCCTCCTACTTTCGACTTCAAGAAATTTCAGCATCTGCGACCTCGGTCCTAAAAATTATTAGCTCCCGATTATAAATCGGTGAACACCGATTCCCACCCTTACAAATAGGACTCTACCAACCAACGATGGAGTACTGTTGTCACATCTGTGCAGGAGCTACTAGAAGCAGCTTATCCTGCCTTGACAGAGTTCAAAATAGACTTTGTAGCTTAGTGGGGGATGCCGTTTTGTCTTCCCTGCAACCTCTTTCCCACAGAAGAGACGTTGTGAGCCTCTCTGCTTTATCGTGATTTTTATGGCAAGCACTCGTCTGAGCTTCAATCTATGGTCCCCCCTCGTCAAACTTCCATGAAAAACGCCCGTCTAGCCAGAATCACTATCAATTTCCCACACTCTTTATCTGTGCCTAAACCTAAATGTAGATTCCATGAAAAAAAAGTATCTTTCTTAGAACTGCACGCCTGTGGAACTCTCTTCCGATTACCTGCTTTCCAGCTGACTACAATCTGATTGTCTTCAAGTCCAATGTAAACAAATTCTTGATGAACGGTTCCCCTAAGTAATCCAATTTACAAAATTTCCACTACTTATGATTACTACACTATAATCCCATTGACTAATGTATACCCATTGACTCCTATCCTCGAGTGGCCTCCGGGCCTTGATAAGTGGTGACTCCTTTGTAAAAAAAAAAGAAAAAAAAATCCTATAGAGTGATCTTATTTTATATTACTTTAAATGTAGTAAATTGGAACCTCGTACATTAGTTAAAATCTCAAACGGTGTTTCTTACATGATATTCTCAAATAAAATGCAAACTTAATACCATGTTTAGCAATGAATAGTGTTGTTGTTGACTGTTCGCCCCCCCCCCCCACCTCCCTTTCTCTCGCTTTCTACGCGGGTGCAAAACATAAATATGGTATTTAAAATACCTGTGTTATTGTTTGACATAAAGTTCTCTCCCTCCCAACTCATTTTAACCTACTTTTTTGTTTCTTTCTCTCACCCCTGAAGCTGTAAATTTCAACCCCTCTCATTTTCTTTGTTTATAAATTGAAAAGTTGTTTTGAAAGCACGTTATCTGCTTTGCTTAAAAATAGCTGAAAATTCCCTTTAACACAGTGTGAGCCACAGCAGAAACTACAATAGAATATTTATTTATAGCTTTTGAAAGGTACATTTATTTGTATAAGCTCTATCATTACCCCCCCCTTTTTTTCCGTCAATAAATTCGGTTTCCAATAACCCCTTCAGACTAAGGTTTTTAAGTTTTGGTTGGGATATGAATACTTGTTCATTTGTAGCAATAATGCTTACATATTGTTAAACTTTTTATTAGTTTTATTTGTTGAATTGTATTTTTGAGTGTAAAAAAAAAAAAAAAAAAAATGGCCAAATTTCATTACAACTTAATTTATTTCATCATAGAATTTTCGCATGTCATGTTTGTTAATTGAAACTTTCAAGCAATAGTAAAATGTTTTTCAATTATATTTCGCTCTTTGTGTACCATCATTAATCTTTTATGAACTTTTTTTTCTTCTTGCAACATTATATTGTCATGCATTTTTCCTAAGCAAAGAATTTTAAAATTTTCTGGGGAGTATATATATGAAAAGCGACGGTATTGATGTAAAAACCATTTGTTTCCACATAAAGAAACAAATCTGTAAAAAAAAATGTACTGAAATTTTAACATGCTGAAGTTGTTTTGCATGAAAAAAAAAAAATTTGGATCTTGGAATGTAACTATACTGTTAGTCTTGTATATATATATATATATATATATATATATATATATATATATATATATATATATATATATATATATAATCTTCAGAAATAATCTGATGCATTAAAAATTTGCAGCTGAGGAGCTTGCTGTCTAATTTTTAATTAATTTTGTCCTCTTTCAAGGAGGCCAAGAGCTGTTTGTCAAGGATCCCTTGATTTTTGTAATCCATTTAGAAAAAACAAAAAACGGATGTTAATCTAAACATCTCGGCTGACACTAATCCAAGATTTCAAACCCAAGGCTTTGGGATCTGAGTCTGAACAAACGCATTAATTTAATTTGTTGAAATCGATTAATTTGGAATTAAAAAAAAAAAAACAACAAATATTCCTATGATTTGTATTTGCATTCTTCAGACTACTGTTCTCATTTTGAGTGTTATTTTCACAATGTTTTGGTCGATGTAACCTCCAACCTTCTTCAGGTGTATCTTGTCGAACTCTGAATTTGGAAATCTACAGAGAATTTTGAATGGAACCCTTGATTTAATCCATGGACTAGCATGTTTTTGTTCCATCAGCCATGATTGAGTAGAAATCCTAAGTAATTCCCAATTATATTTTTAAGAGCCACCTGCACTGAGGATTAAACCTCAAGAAGAGTGCAACTTTTACAACTTAATTTTACCAAGTATTTTATTCACTCATGTGTCCTTAAAAAATGGTTAGAAAGTAGACACTAGTAGGCATTTCAGTGATCCAAATTTTATTAATTTTACTGATCTTTTCAAAACCACAAGTACATTTTTATGAACCATTTTGTTCACATAAAAACATCCGGCAGTAGAATGCTAATCCCGGATCTTGCATCTACGAACACCTCAGAAACCAAAAAATCTGTAAAAATGTTTTGAAAAAATAATCAGTAAAATTAATACAATCTTGGTCACTAAAATGAAGCCCAATTTTTTTTTTCTATATGCTCTGTTATATGCTAACAATTATTGAGCTTTAGCCTTGATAAAGTAACTTTAGAAAAATAGAAAGTGAATGAAATAAGTGTAGTTTGGTAGCATTTTTTTTTCATTAAACTAATATTGTTAATGTTTCTGCTGAATTATACCTGTTCTTTTTTTTCTTTTTTTTTTTCCTAAAAATTTTTGATTTCAACACAAAAGAATATAAATTCCATATGTATAATAAAAGTTCTAGTCTTTGTCAAATCATCATAAAAAAAGCAAATGTGAAAAGAGAATTTAAAAAAGTAAATGTGAAAATGATCTCACGAAGTCTGTTAAACGCTGGGAGAATATAATTTCTGAAACTCCATTAGCTAAACTACTTTCATTTAGATAAAAACGCAATGCGATAATATTGTCTCTGCTCACGCTGGAATTATTACTTTTCACTTTATTCATAACTGGAAAATTATAGAAATTAAAAAAAAAAAAAAAAAAAAAAAATTAGGAATAAAAATGCTATGGTGTTCAGGACTTGAAGCAAGAGTACACAAGAACCATCACTCCTTTTGGGTTAACGCCATGTTTTTCTCAAGGGTGTGGAAGACTATAAATTTTCCTTTTTATTCTATGTTGATTCAACCACTACAATATTTCTAAATATCTGAGCATTTAGAGAAAAAGGTAATTCTTTGCAGGTTATTTACATATGTTTATACACACCATAAACATGTATGGAAATTAGATAGCAAAATAATTAGTTATTATATTTTATAATATCCATAAGAATGAAGTGAACAGACTGTTTTTTTGTTTTGTTTTTTTTCTTAGTTATGCAAGAGGAATTTTTAATTGGTACATCACAGTTCATGAAATTTTTAATTAAATCAAAATAGAACAAATAAGTGGTTGTGACATATTGTAGTTAGATGATATAGTCCTGTATTTTGATATAATAAAATTAAGGCTAGGTAGATACCTTATTCAGATAAAGGGAATAATTCCATGCTAATTTTATAGACAAATTGATTCACTAGCAATCGCTCTATTTCCTTCCTAAAATTGAAAGATGTAATTGCTTTTTTTTTTTTTTTTTATAAATTATCATACTTGTATCAGTTTGTGTAAATGAGACATTTTTGATATTTTCAGAAAATCATCCTTGGATGTCTTTATCTCGCTTTGGAGTTCTCTCTTTCATATTATGACATACATGGGAGATGACCGTTATGATAGACACCTCCTACACCATGTTTTTGTTTTGTTTTTGTTTCCATCTGTTGTATTTTTTATTGGCAAAATCTATAAAAAAATTTAAAAAATTTGTTTGATCAAAAGATTTTATGTTTCTTTGCTCATAGATTTATCAAGATTTGAAAGATTAATTTATGTTACCCTAGTTACGAGATGAAGGGATATAAATAACCGAATCCCTTTCTTGGTTGTTAAATTCATGTGCAGCTTAAAACGAATGTATTTTTGAAAACCAAATAATGGCAGCCAATATTAGCCACACCACAAATGAGCAGACGAGGAATGCATTTGCAGCAGCTTGTAAGATGAACACCATGATTCTCTTATTCTTTTAATCACAACTAGTTGCGCAATAGTAAGCCCCAATCCCCGGACCCAAGACCCACCCCCTGACAATAGTAGGAAATGATTCATTAGCTGAGCAAAAGTATATGAAGTAAGATAAGAAAAAAAAAAAAAAAGGGGGTGGAGGGAGGCACTGAGGTCTTTTGAACTCTCCAAACAGGAAGACTTGTCACGGTTGGTGGTCATTTGTGGAATAGTCAACTAGGAGTGGCCAAGAGAGCATGTCATTTTTGCCGATTACTCTTAGACAAAAGACCAGATGATGTCCAATTTCAATTCCATAAATTAAGGAGTCAGATTATGGATAGTTTTAGTTTGGGACAGTTCATAATGGTGAGGGGTTTGGAGTCCCAGAGAGAGAGAGAGAGATTGGACTTTGGGCGAAAACTGATAGATCTTTAGCAGATGAGATGAATTGATAATCCAACTGACAGATATCTCAACAAACAGTTTGGGGGAGGGGAGGTTCCATATCATCCACACTCAGAGCTCAACAGATTTATACACAATGTACAAAGTTGTCTTCTCTTGTGAGTTTGCATTATTCTAATTTATTTTTATACTTGTAAGCCAATATTCGAGGCAGATAACACTGCCAGAACGAGAGATAAAAATAAATAGAAAACTACAACAAATGGCGTTGTGATCAGTGATTGTCAAGACACGTAGGGATCTGCAGCAAGACCTGTTGTCCAGAGAGAAAATAAAATAATTTGATTAAAAGAATATAAGCATCGGAGTATAATTTTTGAAAAAGACTGCAAGAACTGATTTCATTATAAAATACCATTTATCCATTAACCTTGAGAAAATATAAAATAATGTATTTAAAAGAAAAGTATGATTAAAGCAAATGCAAAAGAACCCATGCCATTGTCAGTAAATTATGTGATTAAAGTAGGATTTGTTAAATCAAAGTAAACTTAAGTGATTGTTTTATGTTATGGTTTATTAAAAAAATAAAACCATTGCACCAAACGATACAAAGAATGAACGTGGCCTAATAATCATGAAGCTAATATTTGTGTGAACATTTGGCAAATATGTAACCATCTAAATTAAAGGAAATCGTCTGCCTTGAATATTAAAAAGAATATATAAAAACTAGTGTTTATTTTTATGTCCTCTTTAAATATTGGCCGACTGTTCTGATGTTATATTTAATGTTTTCTCTTGTCAATCAGTAAAGGAGAAATCCGTATAGACTACAACAGACTTGATTATTCAGCAGTTGCTGAAATTTTAAATAACTTTTCATTATCTTAAAAAGGAATGTAAAATTTTCGCTAACTTTCATGTTTCCAAATATATTTCTTTATAGAAAACTGATATGCAGACTGACTTCACAGTAAAATTACCATGGTTTGGTAAGAGAAAGAATGAAAGTCATACCTTGTGGGAGTCAAACTCGGGACCTTTGGATTAGAAGTCTAGCACATTATATCCTATGCTATGATTTTATTATTTAACATTTCTAGTTTTAATTTCAATTATTGTTATAGTGTTCAACAGTCATATTCAATTATTCTGTAATAGGATTGTAGTCATGGTAGCATTAGCAATGAAATGAGTTCCAAAGTTGTTGTTGGTGATAGATTTTTTAATGTGAGCAAAAGTTACTCAGCCTTCCTCTATGCATAATTATTTTGTGAGAGTCAGGTATGCTAGAATTAATGTAGTAAATTTTGCAATCGATTGAAGCAAACTTTTTACTTCCAAAAGCAAGCATCAGTTATAAGTCACCATATTAAAGTTCTATATAGTGCATGCATTTAAAGAGCTACTGTGCCTTCAAGTAGACAGGAAAATCGACATTACTGTATTATATAGAAAAAACTAGCCAGACCTGTGTCCTGGATTTGTCTGAAAAAATTAAGAAATCCAAAGGAGTTCTGTTCTCACCCCTGAACCCTACGCTGCACTAAATATTTGTTAATGACTTCTTAATTGTTAATGTCACGATTTCACTGGATAAATAGTTTTAACATAATGTTAGCCTTAGTTTTTAAATAACGTTAAAAAGGAAAACTATTGCCTCAATAATATCATCCCCATCTCAAATTATATCATCCTTTAAAAGGAAGTAAAAAGAAAAAAAAACTTATTCAAGTAGGTAATAGCGTATTTGTATAAAATTGTAAGCAACTATATTTTGCATGTATTTGATGTGTGGATGTAATACTTTTGAAGTTCAAAGACTATGCATATATTAATTTATCAATTCGTTCTGAATCTGTTTTCCTTCTTCCAGACTGGTTGCTTAATATATTCTAATCTACTCTAATTTTTCACCCATAAAATTTATTAATTAATTTATGAATCGGATGATTCTATTGTTGCTATTGGTTTTCTCAATAACTTTCAAGTTAAAATTCCTTCTAGAAATACATTGGGTACTTCAAAGAAAAACCATCTGAACATTACTACACCCTAAGTGAAAGCGTTTCTAGATTGGAATTCGGTACACCTACGTTGTCAGTGTCATTAACTATTTAGCCACTGTCACCTCCCATAATTACGATAATCTCATTTGTTTGTTGTATGAAGTTCAAAATAAAATAAGGGTTTAAAAATTAACAAAAATAAAAGTAAAAATTAAAGTTTGTACAATTTCTCTTACGATAAAGAATATGACAGTAAGTAAAATTATAGCCTAAGATTATTCATATATTTTTGATTTTGATTTGATTATTCATATATTTTTGATCCTCCTCTTGATTGCAATAATGAAAACAAAAACTAATTTACCAAAAATAAAATAACGCAGTAAAACCTTAAGTTTTTTTTTGTTTTTTGTTTTTTTTTTTGCTGATTCATTTGATGCTAGGATTAAATATGTTTTCTGTTAGTAAATCTAGGATTGAGAATGAGTTTTAACCATTAATACCACTCTAATACATCTGTTTTATTTTTAGTTCATTGCTTCTGAATTTTTTTATTTTTATGGATTAAAATTAATAATATGCATTCGGACTACCAACCCTTATCCTCTTGTGACATATATATATATATATATATATATATATATATATATATATATAAGCTAAGTGATTATGTTTTGGCTGATGCAACCTCCACCTTTTAGGTACATCTTTTTGCATTTTTATGTCAGACTTGGAACTATCCACATGGATGCACAGCTTAATGAGAAAACATTTTAGTTAACAATCAGTTTTAAGGGACTGTCAGGAAAAAGGTGGACTTACACAACGTGTAAAGTTCTACTTTTTGGTTGAAATCTGCTATCCTCCCACTTTTTATTTTATTTAAATACTAGTAGGATCAGTTGTCAGCATTGACTGAAGATATCTAAAAGAATGTCAAGTAAAGAAAAATATTGAAAAATATTCTTTGTAAATTACTAAGTACCTGTGAACCAGTAATGCCTGCTGGAAACATGTCAAAGCCAGAACAGATTCGGTGAGAGAATCCCCCCTCTCCCCAAAAATAAACTATGATTATCTTAGGCATCATCATATGTGATTCACATAAAACATTAACTGTAGATAAAATATTAAAAATATTAAAAATATTTTGTTTATGAAATAATTGAAAGCGAAAAGAAATGATTGGTTTGTTTATTACTCAGAGCATGTAATTTAGGAAAACTAAATTAAAGTTATCAATGGAATTGTTTTATTGAAACAAATGAAAATATTATCTGGTTCGATGAAACATGTACTTCTGAAAGAAAACTATTCTTACTAGTAAAATTCTTTTATAGTTTAAGAAACTGGAATAGGATATTTAAAATTTTTATTTTATAAAGTAATTATGAAAAATGTAATATGTACAGAAGTAAAAAATTTAGGTAACCGAAATAGGAATTGTTAAACAGTTTATAACTACCTTATAATTATCATTAATGAATAGTGTTTGATGAATCTGATAATCTGATATTAGAATTAGTAATTGTTTATTGAGAATGTATCCTGGAATAGTGGATCTGATGATCATTGTTAAAAAGTGGATCAATAAGGAGGGTGGCTATTTATGCCTGGCAGTTGAATCTATATTCCGTCAATAAGTACATATAAGTATGAAATGATATTAGCTTGCTAAAAACTGATAAACTAAAAAATAAAATTAAAAAAAATTGATTAACTAATGTACTGGAACATTGGCTTTATTTGTATGAATCTCTTGGATAAACAATATTTGTTCTACTTTTTCGTGCTAATTATATATATATCATTCAAACATAGTAGCGTTTGAATTTATTGTTAAGTGGCAGTTTTAGTCATTTAGAACTGCTTTAAAACTTCACCGCTCACTCATTTTTTAACCAAATTTCAAACAATTATTACACTTTATAGATCACCTTCTTGGCTATATTGTGAAAATTTTTTTTCAATTTTCATCAGTAAAACAAAAGTTATTAATTTACTGGTTTTCAAAATCGTAAAAAACCGTAAGGAGATGACCAACATTTTTTATGACTGGTTTCCATAGCAACCACGCAGCTTCAGTGACTACTGTTGCTACCGATTCATCACTCCCAAAAAGAAAAGTAACAAATCAAACAGAATGAAATTGGGGGGATTTTATTGAAAGCAGATGAGTGCAATACATTGTTATTACATATGTTATGTCTATGGGGGGAAAATAAGACTGAAATTAAACAAAGAACAAGTAAATTTACTGGAAGTCTAGAAAAATCATGGATTATAATAGAAAAATGCAAGCATGAAAAATAATATGGTTAAGCTTAAACATGGAAAAGTAAAGGACTAGTTGTTGAAACTGGAAAAGAAAAGGACAAGATATTCTAGTAAAAAAATATAATAAATTTATAACTTAAAATATTGCAGCATTAAGAATTTAAAAAAAAAAAAAAATTCAATTTATAACATACTAACATGGGTGCCCGGCGTTGCCCGGGTGTTTTTTGGGGTATGTGAAAAAAACCCGAAGCGTTGACGACGCGCAGTTGGAAAATAGTAAAGTGTTTTAAAAAAAAACAGGTGTGCGCTTTTGATTGACGTGACGGCAATAGGTATTCAGCAGTTATTTTGTGCAGGACAGTTTTGAATAAATGGGTTTGTTTGTTTTTAAAAACCCACTGCCTGTTTATTAGGAGGAGCGAAATGAAAGCTACAGTCTGATATGACGAAGTCGACATTGACCAAACTGGCTCTGGGCCTGTGATTAGAGTTGAGGTTCGCTTTTTTTATACCGAAAAGCGAATGTAACGCGTGCCGATGCGGGAAATGTGGAATAATTAAGGTTTGAAAGTCAATAAAATTAAATAGAGAGGCGAGCTCCGTGGATAATCCGTAGATATTACAATTTATAGATGATATAAAAAGTTTTAAAAAGTTGTGAAGTG
Source organism: Euprymna scolopes (assembly GCF_053919585.1). Taxonomy (NCBI): domain Eukaryota; kingdom Metazoa; phylum Mollusca; class Cephalopoda; order Sepiida; family Sepiolidae; genus Euprymna; species Euprymna scolopes. The sequence goes on along the minus strand of NC_136511.1, from coordinate 81,919,962 downwards.
AGCAAGCGCTTCTCTGAAAGAAGCCTTTCGTGGACATTGAGGAAAAGCGAACATACATACTGTGGTTAGAAGCAATAAAGAGAAGTCTTACCGTGGGTGCTCAGTGAGTGAGTTCAGGCGAAGAAAAGGAAGAACAAACATGGCGGCCAGCATTTTTATTTTGTCTGTTCTCGCATAATCTTGTGTGTGCGTGAAGATGGAAACTATAAAACGATGTTCATTTCTCGGTGCTGGGAGATTATTCCCGATCAGCCAGGAGAGAAGGCAACGAGAGTACAGACAGGACTGTAGCGATAATCTTTCTTGAACATTCCATTTGTGTATTTGAGGTGAACCCCCCCCCCCATTTTACTTCAAGCTATTTCGGCGATGGCCAACGCAGGCTTAAGCAACATGATTAAGCCTTTTAATGGCGACGGTGATGTGGTGGCGTGGCTTAAAAAAGTGGACCTTGTAGCAAGGATTCAGAAGCTGGATGATGTGGCCGCAGTAATACCACTGTTTCTAGAAGGGGACGCACTGTCCCTCTATTTGGAGCTCAGCGAGCGGGAACAGGGTGACGTAAGGGTCGACTGATCGAAGCTTTTGCAGAGGGGCCTTTCGAGGCCTTTAATAAGTTGAAAGAGAAGAGGTGGACTGGTGAATCTGTTGATGTCTACGCGAATGAGATAAGGAGATTGGTTGAGTTGTCGGGCATCAGGGGACATGCCACGAGTCACGTAGTCAAGATGACTTTTGTTACCGGGTTCCCGGAAGAGATATCGAAAAGGTTGCAGCAGGTACCGGGAGTGGAGACGCTGGATGTGAGTGAGCTGCTTAAAACTGCAAAAATCTTGGTGTGCACCCAGCCCACGGAGCCTGGAGGAACGACAGCAACGGTACAGCAGGATGTGGGCAGGAATCTTTCGAATGCGGGGGACCACACATGAGAAGAGACTGCAGGAAGTTCTTGCAACGGAGAGTGTGTTACAAATGCAATCGAAGAGGCCATTTAGCGGTAAAATGCACAAGTTCAGGAAACTGGCGAGGGGAGGCCGACGTGCCAGCGGCTGCCCCGATTCGAGAATAGAGGCGCACCCGCAGCAGATGCCCAAACAGAAGATTGCGGTGGAAGGACGGGAAGTTATGGCCCTGATTGACACTGGCTGCACCACTACCATGGTGCACACTACCCTGGTCGGAAGATGGAAAGGGAAGGGTGAAGTAGTGGCATTCGATGGGTCGCAAGTGAAGTGTCGAGGGAGGAAGACCGTCACTATTGATATTGCTGAACGTCGGATGAGGGTCCATGCAATTGTCACTGATCGCCTGGTGCCTGGCGTCCAAGCCATCATTGGAATGGATGTTATATGCCGCCTTGGAGGTGTTACCATCACATGTGACAACGTGAGGTTCGGACTAGCTGAGTGCGCGGTGACGGAGAACGCCCCCAGAGGGATCAACAAGCCCGGGGAGGAAAGAAAATTGTCGATCAAAGATCAGGACTTCCGAGCCGAATTCGACGGGATTTGAGGTGAACCCCCCCCTCCCCACATTTTTCTTCACATATACACATACATTTTCGCTTTTATATATAGATAGATAGATAGATGTTCCGTCACCCATGTTATCCTCAATAAACAACATACAACCTTGTGTGTGAAATGGATATAACTGAACACACGAATGCTAAGATCATAAAAGCTAAGATACAAAATATTCGTTAGCTTTACAACAATCATCTGTTATAGCATTAGTTATTAAATTCAATGGATATGTTTCTTGATTTTTTTAGATGAGGATTCATATTTTGTGCTTTGATTATTCAGACTACTGTTTTCATCTTGAGTGTTATTGGATGATATTCAGAATACATTTGCAAATTAATTAGGACTTCTACCCGGTCATGGTTGATGGAATGTAAGCATACTACCCCTATGGATTAAATAAAGGATTCTGTTCGAAATTCCGTGCAGATTCCCAACTCTAACGCAATACACCTGAAGAAGGCTGTAGGATACATCGGCTAAAATGTTCTGAAAATAACGCTCAAGATGAGATTAATATACATACATACATTTTTATAATAAGGCACTACTTATCAAGATGAAAAAACAAACAAACAAACAAAAACATTCAAGCATAGAGGTTAATAAGATGAATAGATGGACCGTTGAATGCTGATTGATACAAGTAATGAGTGAAAATTTCCACATACCAAGCACTCGAAATAACAGCAGACCCAGAAAACCGCAATTCTTCTTCCATTGCTCATGGAATATGAGGAGTAAAAAAACAAAATAGAGGGTGAGGAATGAGTTACAAAGCCACTTTCTACTCTCCATGAATAAGTGTATTTATTGCCTGTTGTATTAAGAGACATAAGAGTTCTTTTGTTTTCACAACGACGTGCGCGTCGGCAAAAGAAGTTAGGTTATGGCGTCAAGGATTTACTTTAAAAGTTACAAAACAAATGCAGTCAAGCCATCTTGCTCTTCCTACTCCTCTTAATATGCAACACAAACACAATGGCCGATTTATTGTACATACTTAAGAGTCACTTGAAAATTATCTAAATCTCTTTAAAAAGTCTATTGTGGGATTGTTTTTATAGCATATTGGCACAGCAGTAGGGCAGTAGTTACCAGGGTTGTAGAGTTGGAGGTTTAGAAAGGAGTTAGTCAAACACGTAAGAATGCTTGGATTGTTAATCTCTTAAGAATCTCCATCCCATCCATCCAGCACGGCCGTAGCCGAGATTGAACTCACTACACGAGTTTGTAGTGTAATTCTAATCTTGTAGCTGAATACTTGATGCTTCGCCAAGGCTATCAAGGGTATTTTTTATCGTGACGCCATCACTAGATGGAGTGCCTACCACGGTTTAAGAGTCCCATCTACCCTCGAGAGAAGGATAGACCGTGCCAGTTTCTCAACCTGGTATTTTACCTTGTGGTATATACAGCACCTCGTCTTCCCAAATGGTCACCCATCTGGTACTGATCAGGCTCAATGTTGCTTAACTTCAGTGATCTGGCGAGAACAGGTTTGTCAATGTGATTGTGCCATATATATTAAGAATTTAGGCAGTTTGAGTATTGGAAGATTTTAAGATAAGAAGTCTGAGTTGGAATATTTTTTTTATATTTCATGTGTGAAGTTTAGCCATTTAGTAGAGAGACTCTGTAATTTAATTCCTAAATTTAACAGGTGTACGTCCCTTGTTACATGATAAGAGCCGTTAAAATAAATAAGTTTGAATGAACTTTAAGGTCAGAGGTGACTCCCCTCCCCTCCTCCAGACAGACAACGGCAAAATCATATGACTTTTGGACAGGGATTTTCTGTCTCTTGGCTGGTGGGAATTCAAGTAAGAAAGACATGTCTAGGCGGCCATCTCCAATGGAGGTGGAACTACACGGTATAACTAGGTGTAGTAGGATAATTTATATATATATCTTTCCCACATGTACGAAAGTGACTCGTCTTTCTGTTTTCTCTGACTGTTCTTTTCGGAAAAAACAAAAAAAAACAACCTTTTTATAAAGTTTGTCGTCTGAGTGGGTTTATTAGCAGATAAATACAATTTTGGTTTCCAATGAGTGTATAATCGTTTATATCTGCATCAGTAAGTGCAAATACAGCATGATAGCGCATCTGCATCCATAATCTAAAATTGTACCATCGATTTATTATTCTAAAGCTGAATTAATCCAGGTTTGTTGCTCTAAGACTTTTTTTTTCTATGTTAATCATGCAGAATATGCAAAACTATTTTGTGGTATTGGGATTGAGTTATGTTTTTCAAATCACCTTTTTTTAATTGCTCTAATTAACCCTAATTTGTAATTTCTCACCCGCTTTCACTGTATGTTACTTGATTCTCCATCTTCGCTCTTTATATAAATATGTGTGCATGAAAAAATTATTGAATCATCAAATATTTAAACACAGAATATGACTTTCCTTTATTTCATGGAGTTTTGAAACTTTAGATTTTTCTCTTCAGACGAAGTAAACCTTTGGATTATATACAAATTTATGGATCTTACCTTCATTCCCAATCTTGTAAACATTGCTAATAACAATTTCAAAGTGTTCAATTTTATGTTGACTAATAATGTGGCATGATGTAGAACAGTTGGGGTAACTTTGCTAGTTATCTCCCCTGAAGAGGAAAGTTTACATTTGTTTGAAACTCCATGTACTAAGGAAAAAATATGGTAAATTTTTATGACGTGCCCCAGCATATTATAAACACCCCCAACCTCCCCATGTTAAGAACAGCTTTCGGAATACCCTCCCCCCAACCTCGAAAGCCATTCTTAACATGGGGAGGCTGGCGTGGTGGTGTTTATTCCGAAAACCATTCTTAACATGTGTGATTGGAGGTGTTTATACTATGCTGGGGCAGGTCGTAAAAAATACCAAAAATATAAATATTACCTATTTTTGAATATTTGGTGATGTAAATTTTTATTCTTCATCATTTAAATATTCATATTTTAATACTCTATCTAGAATATTGAACATTTTTATCAAGGTAGGTTCTATTAAAAAATACTTCTATTTCTGTTATAATTTCGCATGTGTATATGTGTTTGTGTGTATATGTATTTCAATTTTTTTTTTTTTTTTTTTTCTGGAGATGGATACTGAATGTCATATTCATCTACTATTTTAGACACTCCAATCAATAGATCTTTTTAAGATTCTAATGCCCCTTTATGTTTGCGTATATTGTTTTTATTGTATTGCATTCACCCTAAACAGGTTGAACTCGCTTCCTCTAAAGGGGGAAGTGTCAAGCGAATAGAAATTCAGACAGTCCCCGATCGCCTGTAATGTTTGGTGCATTTCTGGTCAGGAAGCTAATATCTTCAAACAGTCTGATCTAGTAGCACCATATATATATATATATATATATATATATATATATCTTTGTGTACATGTGGGTGCATATCTATATTACATTGTAAGCTAGTATGAATTTAAAAAAAAAATGCATTTTTTTTTTTTTTTTTTTTTTTTTACAATACAAAAACAAAATTGGCGATTTTGGTCACGGTTATTGTTATGAATCACAAAAAAAGATAATACAACGTTTTGTTAGCATTTTTCTAACTTTATATTTTTTTAGATCGATAAATCCAGTTGAAGTGGAAACTAGAGACAGATGTTAATAGATTTTTTAGTTTCAATGTGTAAATAAATCAAATGTTTGCCATGTGTCATCATCATATCTTACTTTTTATTTTCTTTGTTCTTTTTTTATCGAATGTCTCAGATCTGATGATTTCCAGATAGTATAGAATGATGTATACAAAATAGGAGACTGTTGATCTGGCCACACAGAATGATTGAAAGTTCTTTAATCAGTTGATGTAGAACAGTTGGGGTAACAAGGTCAGTTGGCAGAGAGGAAATGATAAGGATTTAATTAGGAGATAAAGACCTGGTCAAACAGAGGTTAATTTGGAAATCAATTTCTAAAAGCCATCCAATACATGCCAACATGTGAAAGAGACATTAAATCGAAAATAATGATGAATATTCAATCTAACATATTATCTTCTGGAATTTAGAAAGTTAGGCCTAAATAGCATTTAAGCTGATGAAGAAAACTTTTATTCTGACTAGGTAACTTTAATTTATTGCTGTACTATGTTATTGGCACTATAAGGACATACTTTCTTAAAAGCTATTAAAAAAACGTTAGTCTATCTGGACAGCTGGTAACGGGGAAATATTTTTGCATTATTATTGAAAAAATTTTTAATCTGCAAAGGGAATAACTCATTCTTAAATAAAAAATATAAATAGTTGTCTCCCTTAGAAGTATAAAATTTTTTCCTCCGTATAAGTTTTAAAAACTAAAGAAATAAAATTAATGACTTCAGTGTCTCCAAGGCAACGCTGGAGAAGTACAGTTAGTAGTTTATCTTTAAGAGAAAATCCTGAAAATGTCACAATCGTGACTCTTAAAGTCACACCTACCCTACATAGAATGAGAACTTACAATAATTTAAACAATTTTTTTTTATCAGATATGGTTAGCTGTGCATATGTAGGTTATTAAGACAACCTTGTTTGACATTTGACGACATGTATATTAACATTTGTAACATGAAAGGTGGCCATTGTTGATGGTGGCTCTTGGTAGGAGGCCAAGGTAGCCGTGTTGTTGGTGGTGGTTTGGGAGAAGTAAACATGTGAGTAAAAAAAAAAAAAATGGGTGAGAAAAGAACTTTTTATATTTAAGAGTAAATAATAACATATGAATTATCTCCCCTTGTGATCATTATTACTTGAATAATGTAAACAACCATTAATCAACTTCATTTAGATACACAATGGACTTTCTTATAAGTACATCATACTTTGACTGTAATACACTCAGGTAGTCTAGCAGCAGAAGCTGCATTGATGACATAGTATTACCGTAATACAACCTTGCTCTTTTCAACAACTTTTTCTTAGTATGTCCCTTGGAGAACATAACATTACCCAATTGAAAGTACGCATTTAACTGCTGTCCTCATTAGTTTCTTCTCCCATAATAACCGATCATTTGGCAGAATGTGAGTAGGTAAAAGAATTTAAGAGCTTCTATTGAAATCATTATTTTATAACTACTAATTGTACTTACCTGGCATCATGTAATGTTTTCATTCTCTAACAATTCTTTTTAATTTATTATCCATTTCTCTTCCTGCCATCATTCATTATTTTTATTTTGAGTTTATTCTGTGAGAAATGGCGCATACATGAAACTAGTATTTTCTTAATAGGTGGACACAGCAAATATTGATCTTGGAGTGGAACATTTCGCTCTTGGCGATTATCAAAGTTTTCCTTTCGATTATTACATTATCAGCGACCTGTTCCATGCTATGTGCAATAGACTATCTGTGACCTCATACATCATCTCTACTGATGTCTCTTTAATTTACTTTCCTCTGACCTATTTGACCTCACCTAACCTTACACATCTGTCATGTTTCTATAGGAACTGGTTTATTTCCAAACTTTGTATCATTTCGATCGGCACTTAGTGTAATGCTTGTCAAGCTGATGTAATCTCTGACATAGGGCCATCAATTATATAACAATTGCCTTTTTTAATTTGAATTTGTTTGCACATTTTTAAGTTTGTACAAAAAAAAATAGTTATAAAGTAGAGATACTCTTATGTTTTTCAATTTAAACATGATCATCCCCCCTCGATTATTTTAGTTAGGCTAAGCTAGTGATGTGGATTTGTGACATTTTTTAAGATTGAAATTGAAAAGTTAGCAGATTTTATTGTTATAGCAAAATTTGCTGATATAAACAATGTTTTTTTTTTTTACATAGGCGTCACCACTTATCAAGGCCGATAGGCCACTCAAGGATAAGGGTTAAGGAGTGGAGAGTAGTCAAAAGGACAATATAGTAATCGATAGTAATGGAAGTTCGGTAAATTTGTTAACTTAAGTGGAACGGCTCATCAGAAACTTGTTCACGTTGGACTTGAAGACAACCATATTATAGACAGCTGGAAAGCAGGAAAACGGAAGACAATTCCACAGGCGTGCAATTCTAAGAAAGAAGCTTTGATCATGAAATCTATGTTTAGGTTTAGGTACAGATAAAGTGTGGGGAAAATTATTGATAATGTTTTCAGCTAGTCTAGTGTTTCTTGTGAAAGTTTGGCGAGGGGGGACCATAGATTGAAGCTCAGTTGAACACTTTCCATAGAAAAAATGTCTCCCTTTCAAAAAAATATTTCAAATGATTACAAGCAGTGCTACCCGGTGTTGTCCGGGCCTATTTAGATGTAAAATTTAAAAAATGTGACAAAATAACTCTTTGTTAGATGAATCTTGTCACTGTAACTTGTACATTCCACCATGCTATGGTGAAAGCTCTAATAGTTTGTATGCACCATTTTATTAACTGATAATCTAATCAACTATTCATTTCATGGCTAGAGGAAATGCTAAGATCGTCAGTTTAGCACTTGGTTAGGTACTATAAAGCATTAAATTTTAAAAGGTGAGATACAACATTAAGGTAGGAAGAAACTTAAGGTGAATATTAATAAATGAGATATTTGTTCATTTGGATGAATTTTTTGTTCATTTGATTCAATGTTTTCGGATAAGAGTTCCTCTGGAGTTTTAGATGGTCATTAACATTTTATGAAGCTGCAAAAGACACTTTTATTTATTACATAATTAAATGCATTTTGATTTTCCTAAAAAAAATTGACATACATTTAAAAATGTAAAAATTAATTTATTCTGGAGAATAAATATGGTATTTGGTTGAGAACACTTATCCTCCATTCTATTATAAAGACTGTTATATTTCTCTTAGTGTGTCCGTTTACAGAAACTACTGGGCTGATTTTGCTGAAATTTTGTATGGACCTTTATAAAGCGGAAGGGACTAAGTATTATGGCATCCATTTGATGAGCAGTTAGGAAATAATAGGGAATAGTATTTAATGCAAAAATGAACACAAATTTAACCATATTCATTATTTAATTTAGCATAAAGCACCCATTCTAAATGAACGGGCTATAACTTTTGTCAGTTTTTAATGGACTCAAAAAGTCGTGTGTATGCATATAAACTTCAATACAATCATGTAAAAGTTAGTGAGTAGAATATGCCTTTTTCTACTCCTCTCACCATGGACAAAATCATTTCAAGTGATCAAGGAAAGCAAGCAAACAAATAGCAAGTCAGACAACCACCCTAGACTTATTCTATTGTCAGAAATGAAGTTAGAAAGAAATCCTCTATTTTATAGTAAAATTAAACAGTAGGTGCTTTTTTTTTTTCTTTAGGTCATCAGAAATGATCATTTGTTATTGTATGAATACCATAGTACCTTCAACATACGTATGTGTCACGCTTTCCAGATTATAAATTATTCGATTGGGAGATCCTATTTATTGAAAAGGAGGCTAGAAAGTGATAGCATATTATGAACATTAAATTAACATATCTGTATACTAATTTAATGTATCTCTCTATATATAAACCGCTTAGAATATATATATATATATATATATATATATATATATATATATATATATACACACTAATTTAATGTTCATAGTATGTTACCACCTTCTATCCTCCTTTTCGATAAATAGGATTTCCTGATCACTGAAAATGTAAAAAAAACATTAAAATAGAAGAGAAATGATGTCTCTTTTAGGTCATACATGAAACTAAAATATATCTTCTTAGTCTTCTGGTTAGGATCCAAGGGTAGTATCTGTTCTGTCTAAAGATGGTATAATGATGTCGTGGAGTTTTTGTTCTTGTCCATACAATGGAAATATGTCACAAACTCCTATTGGAGACAAACCGTACTAACCAGATATATTTTGACACTACGTTACCAGATTACTTATATAAATACTTTTAGTTTTAACAAAAAAAGGCTACATGCTGGGCCTCCATTCATGCTGAATGCTCACAGAATGCCTAGCAGCAATATACTACATATGAAACGTGTTGCTGTGGAATTTCCACAGGTCTTGCTAGTATATATATATATATATATATATATATATATAATGAATATTTTAATATTTCGATATAGTCTGAATATTGACAAAGCAATTTTTTTCTGCTAGTTTTGATGAAAGGTGTACACTAGTTAATTTAACAGTTAATTGTTAAAATGCTGTCTTTACTTGACCTCCCGCCAATAGCCAAAAATGTGACATAAAATCTGTTTTAAGTTTGAAGTTCAAGTAAATGTAAATATAGCTGAGAACAGAATTATTAGCATTTCTCGGTGAGGATGCTTCAGTAATATAAATAAATTCCACCTTCCTAAAGGAGATGACGGAAGATGGAGGAGAAAAATAACTTCATTGCTACCTCCACAAAGGGTGGGGGGGGGTACTGCCTGGGAGAATGGTATTCCAAGACCGACCAGGCAGTAGTTACCCTCAACCTGACCAACTGAAGTTAACGATCGCTCAGTAAGAGTTATTAGACCAGTCCAAACACAAAAACAAAACAAAAAAAAATCTGCTTCTACGGCTTAAGTTAATTATTGCCTTTGACTAGGCAATGGATCCAATCTGTCTGCTCTTCTTACTGCTGGTCAACATGGACCTAATTCTTTTGTAGGGCTTGCCAGGATTGCAAATAGGAAAAAAAAAAAAAAAAAAAAATAGATGAATATATGCGGCAGTCCACTGTCCATTAATTGACTGTGCGGTTCTGTGCTGTTAGTAATGCAGCATTTCCTATTTCATGACACTTAAAGAAATCCTGGACACAATTGTGTCCATCTTTTTGTCCGCTTAGAATATCTGAAAGAACATGATGGCTTACTAGATCAGAATACCAAACTGACCTTATATCTCTATTTCGAATTTAATGTCGGAAGATGATATTGTAGAAAATAACCAAAACAAGTCAGTTACAGATCATCGTTTTATTTAATCAATCCCTCCAGTTCGATTGCATGTTTTTTTTTCTTTTTTTATGATTACAACATATTTTTTTTATTAAATATGTGGGTATTATTGTTAGTTTTATTTGCTCCATTCAGTTTTGTATCGCTTTTAAGCCCCCCCCCCCTTGTCAGGTATTATGCTATTAAGCCCCATATCTAGAATCTTTATTTCAATTTTGAAAAAAATCCACAACATATCAATTGTAGAAAATGTCTAAAATTTAAGGCTTAAGCTTAAGGAGTTTTAAGAAGATACTGAAATTCAACAAATTTGACTTCATTGGTGTCTAATGACTATGAATCAAATTGTATCCTAATATTTTGATTTTAAAATAGGAGGTTGGGCCCATATTATTTCCATCTAGAAACATTTTAAAACACTAAATAAATTTAAATGAGAGGTATAGTGATACCTAATTGTTAACCTACTATTAAAATTTCACAAAAAGTCAGAGGTATTTGTATTTTTGTGAAAGGCTTCCACCATTCATTTTTATTTTTTCAAACTAAAGTAAGTATACACCAGATTCGGAACATTTGTATCTAGCAGCTATGTTCCAAAATTCATAATGATCAACCAATTAGTTTAGGAGTAAATCGTGTACATACAAATGTATAAACATATCTTTTATATAGAGAAATAAATTTTATATAGATAGAGAAAAGAAATATAACATTTTAGTTATGTAGGCTACTCCTTTTGGCTAGAAACAGTGTAGTATCTGATCTGATGCATCACTTGGTTTATTCTAGTCTGTCTCCAGTCAGTTCTTTCATACTGAGGCAATTACTCCAACCCACAGTGCCCCCATTTGGGGATTTGGATTTTCCCCACAATAAAAATCAACCTTGTGTCTAATTCTGCCCCCATGGAGTAACCTTAAAAAACAAATACTGATATTCTAAATATGAAGTTGAAAATCCGATCAGCTTTATTTTATATGCTAGATATGTGAAAAGGTTTATTCCATTTTTAAAGATAAGATTTTAAAAACCTCTGAAAATGTCAGTTTTCTATTTTGTTTCAGAATTCTTTTTCATGACAATCGGTAGTTTGAATTTTTATTCATTTTGAGTTTTATTCTCACAACACTTATTTAGTATTACGAAAGAATGTATCAGTATTACTGTTCTGTAATAATAGTGAAATTTGTTGCTGACATAAAAATGGCGTCCGTCTATAAATTAGATTTGCTGCAGAAAAGAAATGTCTTTCCGACGAGGTGGGGGTGGGGAAGAAATGAATGTCAATTACATTTTTTTCTAAAACATGAAACAACACTAAACAAAAGGAAATAGCTATTAATTGATATTTTGGAATGGAGGCTATTTAGTCCTGAGGTAAAGTGTTTGGTTGACTTAAATTTTTATAAGTTATTAAGACATTACCTTTAAAGATATTTCCTATTTTGTGTAAGTTAAAAGAAAATAGTTGAATTTCTTAATAAATCATATATAACTCGACTTTCAACCCAATTAAAAATAGGCAAAAGTTATAGCCTGTGACTTGGAACAAGTGCTTTATGCACAATTTTAGAATATGTTGTATTGTGGTGTCTAATCTGTGCATCGAACAGGTGTCATAATATTTAGTTGTTACACTACAAAAGTTTGATACAAAATTTCAGTCAGATCATCCCAGTAATTTCTGAGAAAAAGTGGAATGAACAGAAATAGAGATTTATAAATACGTAAGACATACGAAATGTTTAAGAATTTACTTATGCTGATTGTAACAGTGGAAGATATCATTTTGAGTATAGTTAGCTGTGTTTGTGTAATTATTTTAGTATTCATAAGAATGGTTAAAATTCTTAATGGACAAGGAGAATTCCTGAAAATCAAGCATTTCGATATTCACTTATTCTTTGAATACATTTGGAATGCTGCTTTGAATGTAAGGGAAAATGAGGATGTGTTTTATTTCTTTTAATTAAAATGTAATCCAGTATGTTAAATTAGTATTAATGAAAAGATGAAATAATAAACAGCAGCCTAAAAATAATTATACCTATAAAGGAAGGAATACAGTGATGTAAGAGGAGGGAGGGGACTTAATGTATAGAGAGTAAAAGTTTTTGCTATGTATTTTAGAGAACCGTTTTTTTTTTTTTTTTTTTTTTTCAGAATAAATGGAATGTACACATAATTTATTGAAACCAGCTTTAGGAATTGCTTCAAGTGGTTAGTGTGAAAGGTATTTAGAAAGTATTTGGGTATTTTCCTATTAGAACTACATACAGATGATCAGGAAAGATCATTTTATTATTATATATGCAAAAACATGACAGAAAAGAATAGACACTAAGATAGATATTTTTCCTAAGATTGATATATTTACAGATAAGAATAGTGCTGAAATAACTTAGAGTATCTCTTTAAATTTGCATCTAACAACATTGAAGAATTCCACCAACCAAAGGAGCATTAAACCTATCTAAATTTATGCGAGGATGAATCCTGGATCAATATGAAGGTGATTTTAGTCAACGCAAAATAGTAGGAAATCCTTCAATACCCCTTTCTACTATTAAGTGAGCGTACAATTCATAAGGGGGGACAAAGTGCACAAACTCTCACTCAAATCGCCCCAGGCCCCCTGAAAGAACCTTGCGTCTTGTGAAAAATGTTGAAAATGATCCTTGATGCAAAGCCTCTGACATTGCAACACAAGCTGGTTTCGGGTATCTTCACGAGTTGGGCTACTATGGTAAAGCTGCAAGAAGGAACCCTCTTTGTCCTGCCAATATTAAGTACAGAAAAGATTGGGCTCAAGAAATAGTGTAAAGATCTGACTTTTTGGACAAATGTTATTTTTCTCCGAGTCACGCTTTGCATTATTTCTCTACAATGGGAGGCTATGGGTATGGAGGCTGCCTCAGCAAGACTTAAAGACTGCAGCCAATACTGAAACATGGCGGGGTTCTTGATTAAGGTATGGAGTGCAATTTGGAGTGCTGGTCATTTAGACCTGGTGGAGTGTGAAAAAAAAAAAAAAAATTCTGCTAAATATATTTCAATATTACAAGGACTCCAGCCAATATTCTCAAGTGGTAAAATTAACTCTATTTACGATAGACTAGCCTAGGTGCCCGGCGTTGCCCAGGTGTTTGGAAGTGTGTGTTGAGCAAAAAAAAAAAAAAAGTGGTAGTAGGCAGGCAGGAGGGTTCGAACCCGTACCACGAAGGAGGAAAATGTGAAAAAAAAAAAAAATGTGACGTCTTTGCTGTTGCCACCATCACCAAACCGGAAGTGGCGAAGGTTTAAATTAAGGCTAGTCAATCGAAAAGAGGAGATGGCTTTTGAAAATATCAGCGAAAAAAGTGACCCCTCCCTGTAGACAAGTGCCCAGTTGAGGGTGAAAGAATTGTTTTTAGCCAATTTTTCGATATTTGTTGTTTGAAGGGTCAAGCTTCAAAACGATACCAGTCTCGTAAAAATCCAATACCTCTGTTGAAAGTTTTAGGCAGACATACATACAAACAGACAGGTGAGATTTATATTATAGATGGAGCTCCTTGTTACTCTGCTAGGGCGACACAACATTGCTTTAGCCAAAATGGGACTAATAAACTTCCATGGGCAAGTCAGTCCCCGGATATGAACCCAATTGAAATCCTTTGGAGCATATTAAACCGGACAAAAAAGAAAAGGAAGGCATATTCTAACCCTGAACTTTTAGCATTATTACATCAGACATGGCAAGAAATTCCTCAAGATGATATTCGTCAACTGATCAATGTCATGCCTAGAAGAGTCCTAGCATTAAAAACAGCCAAGGAATGTCAACTCAGTATTAGTTATTTAAATTGGTGACCATTTATTTTGTTCTATAAATTTTATGTTGATTGAAATAAATTGTTTCTATCGGTGTCTTTTTTTTTTTTTTTTTTGTCGCGTGTGTGTGTGTGTGTATATATATATATATATATATATATATATATATATATATATATTAGTTACATTCTAATATTTAATTACTTATTTTTCATGTAATTTGAATCCTGGAGGAACCTGGAATGTAACTAAACTGCTATTCTTTCATATAATCTCTGTTATATTAAACACATATTGAGCTTCTAAATAAAAAACATTGATTGACATACACAAAAAGTGAAGTATAATTGGGAAACTATTTTACCAAAACGTGTGTTGGGACGATTAATCAGAATCTGAAAATCAGAACTTTTTGAGGTATCGGAATCAGGGAAATTTGTGCCTATTTTCCGATGCCAAAAACTGTTCTTTTGATTATCTTTTTGATCTTGTTTTTAAAATCTTCCACTTCTGATAGTAATACTACAAAAATATTTATTGATTTTAAACTTCCAGTAAAACTAAAATGTATAGATCACTCCACTATATTGTGTTTTTACATCTGAAAAAAATATATGCACATTTTAATGTTTTTATGATAATCAGTACAAAACAACTTTATAGTTAAATATTTAGAGATTTATAAAGAATCTGAATCAGTAATAATATTGGGATCATCCTATCACTAATATATACATATATATATATATATATATATATATATATATATTTAATATTTTCTCTGCATGTGATTTTTAGCAAAATCATTTCGAACCAATATTAGTATTTTGCTAGAATTTTCCCTCTGAGATGTACTTGCATTGAAAATCCATGGATTAAGGAAATTAATTTTTGGTTCAAACAATAAATTTTAATTTTGAAGTGATTCTTTTTAAATGAAATTTCAATATATAAACTCCAATTTATTATATATATATATATATATATATATATATGTGTGTGTGTGTCTTTGTTTGTTTTTGTTAGCGATACTTATTGAATGAACTCAATTATTTATATGGAAGCACATTTTTATTTAAATGCGAGTTGGGAATAATTTTCCCTTTGACCAGTTTGATAATGAGGAGCGGCATATGTATTATTTTTAAAATATAATTATCCACTGACACGTGTTTCGTCGTTACTCTGTCTGTCTGTCTGTCTGTCTCTCTCTCTATCTATCTATATATATATATATATATATATATATATATATATAATCACTGAAAGGATATCAAGCTCTGTGTGTATGCAAAGTTTGTTTTAACCAATTCAGTCCTAATGCATTTTAAATAGGACACCAAATAATTTCTTTTTAAAATCTATAACCTATTACGTTAGTACTAAATACTATATAATTACTCTGAAGAAAGGATAAAATTAATTTCCCACTTGTTGAACCCACTTTAAAAATGTGAAATTTGTTAAAATTCTATTTGTTCAATGCTGTATGAATTTATATGAATCAGTCATACAATAGTGAAACCACTGACTTATAGCCAAAATACAATGTGTGAATTGCTTTGCTTCTTACTATGTGGAAATTTTTTATCTTGAATGTATAGCCTCTTGGTTTCTAAAATATATCGCATGTATCCAGTGTCATATTTATGACAGTCAATATTTCGTTTTGTAAATAAAAATAACTTTTCCTTTCAGTTGTGTATTTAAATTTTTATATTTCAATTTGTATATTTTTACTCATCAGTTTTTACTCTATAGTGAAAAATCAGATACCGTGGAAGTCGATAGGTTAATTTGTAATCTCCTCCGGCTGCAATGCAGTTGTTGTACCATTCCAACAACTTCTGGAAGGCCCCATGGAAGTCCTCTTGTGTGAGAGTATCAATGACCCTCATTAAGGCCTCTTTCATTTCCAATTTTTTCATAAGAGTTTCTAAGGTTTTCCTTGAGCTTAGGGAATAACCAAAAGTCGCAGGGACCAAGGTCTGGACAATAGGGAGGGTTAGGAAATGTCTCGATGCCCATCTTGGTCAAATAGTCTGTGATAAGGGGGGGGGTTGTGGACTGGTGTATTCGCGCAAATCTTTTGCATCTTCAGTTGTATATTGAAATTTTTATATTTTAATTTGCATATTTTTAGTCATTAGTTTCAACTCCATAGTGAAAAAAAAATTAGATACCGTGGGACTCAATGGATTAATCTCATTTTGCATTTTATGTATATATTAGGAGGAGGACCAACATTGCTCAGGATTGAATGAGGATCACTGTGTTTTTCACTGTGCTCATAACACCATACTACTTTGTTTTGTTTATACTCCTGTTTTGCTCTTTAACATAACCGGAAGAAACTGAAATGTTGGGTAAGTATGCATTAGTGTTGTATAAATATGGTTTAAAGTTAATGAAAACTGAATATATTTGTTTAAAGGGGTTCTCACTTAGAGATGGGAGGGCACATAGAGGGCAACATGCTGATTCGAGACCACGTCCATTGTCTTCCCTTGGAAATTTTATATAAAGGATATAAACTTCATAAAAATATGATATATTTGAAATTTTAAAGGCGGTTTTGCCCTCCAGGGCACTTAAACACTCAGGACCAATTTTATTGTCTTCTCTGATCAATTTTACATAAGGATACACTTTCAGATTTTATGTAGATTCTTTGACTACTATTTCTATAGGGAACATACAAACCTTACACACACACACACGCGGAGTTAAATATATATATATATATATATATATTAGTGGTGGGACAATTCCTAAATTTTTCCCGATTCCAATCCAATTACCGATTCCGTTCTAAATTTCCAATTCTTTTAATATTTATAAATATTTAATTAGAGACTTGTTTTTTTTTTTTTTTTTTTTTCGTAAAGTTTTAAATTATTACATAAAGCCCCGGGTAATTTCCGAGTATATTGTTTCTCAAATATTTTCCTTGTAATGTATTGCAAATTGAAAAGACAACAAAAGGTTTATTTTGATTTTAAACAAAGCCAAATTGTATCAGTTCGTCGTTAGTATACAGCATGCTACTTGAAAGTTTTCGTAAACAGTTGAAAATAGTCGACGATTAGTAAGTAATATGAGAAAACGATGCAAAAACAAAATATTAATAATGTCCCCCCCCCATTGTTACGAACGAATTTCCAAATAATAATGTTACTATTGGGAAAACAATTTTTAACAGAGAGGTCGTTGGGCTTTAACTATTATGTGCCTTCCTTCTATGAATGTGTTGGTACAGGTTTAGGTTCTTCCAAGTCCCAAAACTACCGACCAGCTTTAATAATTACTAAACGTACAACAAGTATAAACGACAAGAATTTATTAACAAACATGAAAACATGACAACACTGCAATTCAGAACATTAAGGTAAAAAGATTACTCACTTCAATAGTGGGGTTTACGGGAGGAGTGAGGACTGTATTCTAGAGTTGTACTCTGCCTGTCCAACATTGTCTTTTAGGAGAAGAACTTTTTGCGTCCGTGCCTCATGTGTACGGACTCTCCTCTTCTTTTTTCAAGGGACCTCACTCCTTACCCTACACCGGTAATCCGGTGCTCTTATTTATTCCCCTACAAATGTTTAAATTTTATTTTAATTATATAAATTTGGTGGGTTATTAAATTGATTTGCTTTGTTGCAAAAAAACAAAAACAAACAAAAAAAAAACGGAATAAAAACAAACTAGATGCAAATAACAACTGGTGGGACCTGTGGAAATTCCACAGGCGACTCATATGTAATATATTGATGTTGGTATTCATGGCGTAAATAAAGATGCTCCGATATTATTGTAACTCGTTAAAACTGCAAAAATGTTTATCTAAGCTAGCAAGGCTTGCCCGGCGTAGCCAGGTCATAAAGTACGCTTAAATATGATATTTTAATTCTTGTAGATTTCGTATATATTATTATAGAAATAATGTTCTATTGATTTTTATAGATTATAAAGTTGTGATTTCAAAAAGTAAAAATATATTCATATGACTTTGGTGCACCAGCTATACTTACAACTGAAACCAAAATTTATGAAAATTCTTGATAAAATCATTTATTAAAAAATAAAAAAAATGGATCACTGGAGTTCCATCAGCTATAATAGAAATCGAAACCCAAACTTATGAAGAATTCTTGGTAAAATTATTTATAAGAAATGGGAATCTATAATTAAACAAGTCACTCGGATGTAATTGTGACACACAAAATAAATAACACACGCGCTATCGTATTAACATAGTATTGCTAAAAGTCATAAAAAACCATGCTCCTTTCCTACTACTAACCTTAAGTATGGGTGGCAATACTAAAAATATAGCAGTTACAAGTGATTTTGCTGATCAGCCTTAGAATTAGTGCTTAAAAAGTTATGTACTGAAATGGGATCAGTTGACATATTTATATGCACGACTTAACCCTCATTCTAAATTCTAAAATAACGCTTCAGTGTGCTCACAGATAATCGCCTAAAAACGTAGAATCTCCTGTGGGTTATTTTAAATGTAAATGGAAGTTTTTTTTTTTTTTTTTTTTTTTTTAGCAAACTTCTGAATGTTTGCCTTTCCAAAGTTTTAATAAACTTGTGAGATTTTCATCCATATTTTCACTTGTGTCAAAACAAAACAAA
Source organism: Euprymna scolopes (assembly GCF_053919585.1). Lineage (NCBI taxonomy): Eukaryota > Metazoa > Mollusca > Cephalopoda > Sepiida > Sepiolidae > Euprymna > Euprymna scolopes. The sequence goes on along the minus strand of NC_136511.1, from coordinate 81,901,088 downwards.
ATATAAAGAAACATGAAATATTTCAAAGGATGTGGTGGTCATACAAAACCAGCACCAAAAAAAAAAAAAAAATTCCAAACATGTTATATCTTTGATATTAAAGTCCCAAGACACTATATAGCCATTTATCAAATAGGTGCGGAAAGCTTTTTAAAATCTGTGATATTGAATAGGCAAGTGACCTAGAATATTTACTTTGCTTACAATAAAAACTAATAAAAACAAATTAAATTAAGTTTGGAGAGTCTAATGATTTCCTTGTGTCTAAAAAGTTGCCATAAAACTTTAATTATTTCAGAAGAAGCCTATGACAAACATCCCAATCTGGCGCCAACAAAATTTTGCCAGAGCATTTAAAATTTAATACTGGTATGAATTCCCTCAGATGAGGGCACATAGACATTTTATCGAATAGGAATAGATGCGAAACGATTACAAAGCCAATAAGGAAGTTATAAATGACCAATGAATAAAATAAATTAAACTCTGCTAATCAATGTTAAATCTGTAAATGAGATTTATAACTCATTCTGTTGCCCTTCTCAGTCTTATGTTGTAAAGGAACACCATCTAATAATAATATTAAAAATTTTTTTAAAATTTTAAAGATTCTGTTTGGAATCTTAAATTAGACTATAATTTTTTTGATACTGATTCCGATACTCCAAAAAATTCCGATTCCGATTAATCATCCCAACGCTAATGTGTGTGTGTGTGTGTGTGTATATATATATATATATATATATATATATATATTAGATTACACGTTATTTGTTCAAGTTTGATTTCATTAAAAAATTCATATCTGTTAAGAAATTTTTTTTTTCATGGCTAAAAATAAGTCTCTTTACTTCCATAATATCTGTTAAGTATTTTGTAGTGCTTCTACGAATGTGCTCTAAACTTGCTGCATTTTTACCCCCCCCCCCAACATAAATATCCCTGACCAACATAACTAGCAGCAAAATCCTACCCTTTCACTCTAGAGGCTCCAAGATGATATACAACTTTCTATTTAAGTCGCTTCTTTGCTTAGACCGCTTATCTTTGTAATTCTCTTCGTGCTCTCTGTTTCCCCAACATGCAGAAATTTAACTGTAATGTGAACAAACATCTTGCTGTGCAACTCTCCACTTATGATATTCTCCATCCCCTATAAATTTAGTCACTAATCACAGTGGCCTCCCCCTTACATTTTAATATGCCTTGTTTGGGGGTGAAATAAAGTTAAAAAGTTAGTGGAGGAGTGATCCTTCATGACTGATACATTTTTTATTTTTGTTACTCACCAAAGTACCCCCTTTTTTGGGGGGGGGGGGGCTGGTTTCCCTCCACACTAAAACCTGACCTTGTGTCTAACTCTGTTTACTTGCCTCCCCACGAAAGCCAAAAAAATAAAAGTTAAAAATATAAATTTTTTGATTTCCTTCTATTGATCTCATTAGAATTTCAACTTCTCTCCACATCGACTGGAGTTTTATCCACCGCACACAATCAAGTAATTTTGGAATTTTGTTTGCATTTTTTTTTAATAAATGGGGTGTTACAGATCAATATAAAAGATTAATGTGAAACGTGACGAGGCTGTTGTCACAAGCAATTTATTTCAATTCCTAACAACAAATTGCATTGTTCCTCCTGAAGATTACTCCTCCCTTCGCCCAGGTATAATGTTTTTTTTTGTTTTTTTTTCTTTGTGTGGTTACAATTACGAAAGATAAAGACTGGTTGAGAAGGCCTTTTTTTTTTAATAATTTTTATTTAATGTTGTGATATGAAATTTCAACCAACATAGGATTTTTTCTTTTTTTTCTTTTTAGAAAGTTCGAAATACTTTAACAAAGTCGAAGAGAGTTCGCTCCCTTTGTTTGCAATTTAAGCTTGCATTTTGTAATGTTGTCTATTTTCAAATAAAAATTCTCAAGTAGATTAATTGAAATATCTGCAGACAAAGATAACTTACCTGAAATAATGTTCCGAGAGTGTTCTTTATAGCGAATAATTTATATTTCCTCATTTTCCTGAAGGAATAATCTATAAAATTTTATACATAGTTCTTTGTATAATAACATTCTCTGAAGAGACAAGAAATCTGGTATAAGAAAAACTTCCCAGTTCCTTCTTTGATTCTTGTCAGAATAGAAATATTCTTTTCTTTTGACTGAGAAAAACTGCAGCTTGAGACGTATCCATTTTCTTCAGGCTTCAGAAGAAAATATCTAGTTATAGTGATAGACACTTAAAATTCAATCTTTCCTAGTGAAAATATTTCCCATATGTATCTTCTCTTCTGCAAGCTGGTATTTTTCTGGTATATCTAACTGCCAAGTCCTCGACAGATTTCTTGGATTTACTTTAAGTAGATTTCTCTCAGTGAGATGCAAATTCATCAGGTAACTTTGATGCAATCGCTTTAACATTATAAACTTTGCCAGGTAACTTAGACAAGTTCACTTCAACATTTTAACGTCCTGTTTAGACAGAAAAGATAGCACGTCAACACTTTTCAAGTGTCAAGTCTGAACTGCCAATTTCAGCCTGAATTTTACCACAAAATGCGGGAATGCGCAGATCAATCAACAAGCAGAAATTAATCACATGACCAACATCAGCAGCAGTGAAGCAAACTCAAAAGGAAGAAGAGGGGAGGAAAAAAAGGGAGAAATATATCCCCCCCCCCAAATTTTCACAAGAGTTGAGCGTTCATAAGATTTCTGGTCTCTTCCTTGCCAGAGACCTCAACAAATATGCCAGGCAGCTTAGACACTCTAAGACATCCTGTCAGCAACTGTCTTTTACTTGGAATTTTTCACCGTTGAGTGGGGAAAATAAGTGGCTCGTCCAATCAGTGAGCCATTTTGGATTACATGGTGTTAAAAAGGAGAAAAAAGAATATATCAGAGAGGAGGGGAAAAGAAGAAAATGGTGGAAATAAAATTTCTCATTTTAGAAGTTATTCTTACAATATTTTGACTAATATAATCTCCAACCTTCTTCCGGTGTACGTTGTCAAACACTGGATGAAATTTTTAACAGAACTCTTTAATTCACAGAGGTTCAGCCATGACTGGGGAGAAATCTTAAGTAATTTATAATTGTATTCTTATTCTTCTCGTGTGCACAGGATTGAATCATCAACCTCCAGAAGAGTCATTTAGAACTGATTATTACTTAGAACTTTGTCATGCCAATAACATTACAGCAATTCTAATATGAATTTTAGAAGCCTTATTTAGAATTCTCATCTATTCGTTCAATGTAACCAAACCAACAAAATCTCTTCTACATCTCCTTTTACTGTCCAAATTTAATCTTGCTCTGAGGTAAACAGATCTAAACCTGTCTTTAAAATTCATCCATCTATCATATTCTTATCTTACCTTACCAGGCAGCACACGTCCCCAACCCTCACTAGTTTGATTTCACTTCCATTAGTATTAATTTTACCCCTTCCCTCTTTTGGCACCCTATGGGCTTTCATGCTAGATTTAGTGGAATTCTGCTTAATACTTTTGGAGGGTTGTTGTTGGTGGTGACAACAGCATTATTTTGCTTCCTGCATGATAAATTTGATGCAATTATTGGAGTACTTTTGGAATCTATAACCTTCAATATTTAGTTTTAAATTCCCTGGTGTAATAGAACAGAATGTGTTTCTTTATCTACATCTTACTGACACATCTGGCATATAAGGATGCTTCCTGCTAAATTTGTTTCTGTTCAATAGTTTTAAGCCTATAAGTGGCAGACCAAAATGCTCAGTTAAAAATTGATTAATGACTTTTACAATAAAAACTGACAAGTTTTTATCAGTTATACATATGAGTTAGAAAAGGTCTTTATTTGAAATGTGGTAAATGTTACTATTGGACTACCCTGGCCAAATTACCGCTAAAGTTCGACCTCATCCATCAAACTTAACCACCAAATCGGAACTTGAAAACAAAATGAAACAAAATTTATTTTTATTATTACCAGAAAAGATGTATTTCCCCAATTGTTATGTTAGTAAGAACGAATTACTTTATCTTTCACGAATTATTTCTTTATCTTTCCTACTAAAATGAAATAAAACAAAAGTAAATATCTTTTTCATAATAGGCCGACCACCCATCAAAAATCGTTTCAGTCACATTCTATAGAAGTTATTAACATTTTAAAATGCTTGACAAGTATTGCTTGTTGAGGTGGAATTTAACAATACTAGTAGAACATTACATTTTTGACCGATTTTCTTTTCATTTGTACACACACACACACACGCTTGCGCGCAAATAAACGAACGTTCATTGATTTTAATTTCCCGCGCATTTGCACAAAAATAAGTTTTTCTAGCAACGACATCATTTCAAATACGCCCACACGCTTTTCTCACAACAACAAAAGCAAAATGGACATATTTCTGGCGGACGTAGGCGAAGACAATACCACATGACAATATCGACCGATGAGAAATTTGTTTTTTAACGCTTTCCCAAGCTAAATATCAGCAGCAGCAATCTTGTGCTGGAATCTAATTCAAAAAGTATTTAAATGCAACATTCTTTCTCTCTCTTTTTGCTCCAACTTAACACAAGAACATTTCTCTTGTTTTCATCTCATCATCGTTTTCAATTCTGTCGAAACCATAATTACACACACCACGCGGGCATCCAAAAAAAACAACTTATGCACACACGCACCCATTCCATACATTTTCTGTAAGAATTACTAAAAATGGACTACTTTCCTTATCGGACTTTCTAATAAGACGAACTTCGCCAGTTAAAACAAAAACCTAGAAATAAGGACATTATTTTCACAAAAGACTTTCACCTTCCAATCTTATTATTTTAACAAAGGACTTTCATCTAACATGACTTTTTAATCTTGGTAATTCTACAAAGGATTTTCATCTAATTTGAATATTCTAGCCTCAATGATTTCACAAGGAGTCTTACCGATCGGACTTTGCTTGTTCATCTTATTTTGTTCAAAAATAAATGCGGCGCATTTTAAACGAGGAGGGGGTGTCATTGTGTTTTATTTCTTTTTTATTTTGTTTGGGGCAGAGGAATTTAATTTCTTAATTTTCTTTTCCCCTACATATTTTAACTCAAGACTTGACACTACTTCACTTGAAACTTTAAAGAAAAAAATTCAATATTTAGAGAAAAGGGGATGCTCAATTTCTAAATTTTGGTCCATAGGTCACAAGCGAATGAATATTATTTTAATTTGCATATTATTTACCATAAGTCCATAACCAGGCAGAGTTCACACTGAATCTCATACATTTCGTGTAATTGTATCTTGTGTAGTTTCTGACTTTTAACCAATATGTGCACTCACACACTTCTGTTAAGATTTTAGTTTATCTAAATAGATTACTTATATTGCATTTTTAAAAAAATGTATTTTGCCTTTTCTCACGAAATGTTTTCTATTCTGTATTTATTTTTCATAAAATTCAAATTGACCAAAGCAATGTCAAGTCCGAGTTAGAACGGAAAGAAAATCGATCGAAAATGTAATGTTTTACTACTAGTATCAATAATAATTATCAAATAATTACAAAGAAATGATCAAATTCCATCTCAACAAGCAATACTTGCAAAGCACTTTAAAATGTTAACTTCTACAGAATTTAAATCGAAATGATTTTTCATGGGTAGCTAGCCTATTACTAAAAAGATATTTACTTTCATTTCATTTCATTTTAGTAAGGAATTAGTGTTTAGAATATATAAAATCACGCTTTTATGTAAACAGTGAATGGACTATAAACAAAATGGCCATCTAAATTATAAAAAGGAAATTACGTTTCATCTAAGGGAAACAACTCCAATTTAGTTACATCACAAGTTATTTCAGCTTGACATTTAAATTGTTTACTTTTTTGCTTATTTAGTTGATATTAGTGTAAAATTTCAGTCATACTAACAGGGTTAAAATCGAGTTCCGTATGTGTTTGTTTACATCTACGTCAGCTGACATTTGTGTTTGACGATGAATGCCTGGAAAAGTTACTTCTGATTGTTTACCAGTTTTTAAACCAGCTTTGTTATTTTTCAGAATTACAGAAAATTTAAAAACTGGTAAGCATTAGTCGGAAGTGATTTTTCCAGGGTATTTGCCGTCAAGCACGAATATCAGCTCGCGTCAATGCAAACGAACACTGACGGAACTTGATTTTAACCGCTAATAGAATCTGATAATTTGAAAACTGGTGAATTAACTTTCAAAGAAGTAAATTATTCATGTTTTTCGATAACTACAGTAATATAATCCAAATTTAATGTCCCTGTTTATTTTCCTCCTCACAGGGGTAAAATTTAGTGTGGATAAAATCCAACTCTACTCCGAAAAAGGGGTTAGGGTTAGAACCGAAATAAAAATTGTCTTAGTCTAGAAGAACTCTAGTTCCATTTACATCCACATCTGTGACATCTTTCCGTTTTTTTTTAAGTTTTTACTTTTTTGTGCTATATTGGCACCCGGACTTAAGGTGGTAGTGTTAAGGAAGAGAATGTGTTTTTTGATGATTTTAATATTGACTTTAAATACTAATGTTGGATTAAATATACAGTAGATTGTTTGGGACCGTTAAAAGTCAATTTTCCTATCAAGTTTTAAGATTTGAATGTTTTTCTCGTTTCAATTTCCCGAATTTTTCAAAGATTCCTTGGTCTTTTGACTTTGCTCAAAGTGTAATATTTGTTGTGATACTACATCTAATCTTCTCTGTCCTTGGTCAGTGAAGAAATCCTTCTGGACAGTCAATTAAAATTTTCGTTCCATTCCAGTAGTTACGTGCAAAATGAATGGTGATGCTCAAAATGTATAAACATTTTGAACCCTCCCTTTACTTAAAAATTCACCAAAAATCAGGAAAATAACCAATTTTAATGAAGTTTTCAGTATTTATCAAATAATGATCACGGAATACTTATTATTTTTTATTTAAATCTTAGTGGAAATGTATTTTGTTTTAAGAAGAAAAAATACCTTTACTAAAGTTATGGTTTTCTGTACAAAAAAAAAGAAAATGAATGACGTCAAGAATGAGAGTTCAATAGAAACATTGTTTTAATTTGAATAAAATAAAATACACATTAGGAAAATAAACAAATGTTTTACTTGTTAAAGTGAAATATTTGTTTATTTTCCTAATATTACGTTGTAATTTGGTTTCAAGCGCACTTGATGCATATTTTATTTTATTAAAAAATGAATGAATTTATTTTTGCTTTTTTTTATGAAAATAAAGCATCGTAATTATAACAATAAAAAAAAAATCAATTTTTACAGGAACATTATGAAAAAAGCCCTTAAAGTCCGTATTAATGAATTCAATATAACTCAAAGAAAAATTAATTTCTCCAACTACCAATATTATCATTGAATTAAGCATAATTTAATATTTTCACACAAAAAAATAATTGAAAAAAAAAAGTTATTTTATTTTTTATTTATTTATTATTTTTTTATTTTATTTTTTTTAAATTACATGTTTCACATAATTTTTATATGTACAATTCTCATTTTCTTTGCTTGAATGAATGTGAAACTTTCGACATGACATACTTTTTTATATAATCTTGAAAAAAAAATTTTTAAAGCAGGAACACAAAAATAATTGAATTAAAAAATGGTAAAAATAATACAAACGTTCATGATAGGAATGTACGGATGCACAGTTGTGGGGGAAAAACAAAACCAGCACTCCCTACCTTCCTCCAACTATATAACGTCATTTTCAGACAGCCTTTTGATTTTAACATTTTGGGTTTCCGTAGAATCGTTGCTTTGTTTTTGCTTAAGCGAAGCTAGAATCTCTTGCTTCTTTTTTGTACAGACAAGGTGTTTTAAAATGTTTTTTTGATTTAATTCAATATCTTAGTACTAATTGTTAGTCAGTATAACAAAATTAAAATAGTAGTTGCTGTTATTGAGGATTGTCAAAAAGCGCTAACTTCTAGTCTTGAGCATATGACTGATTGACCAAAGAGTTTGTGGTGAAATCGATTATTTTATTAAAAAGAAAAAAGGGGATCTTTCTCAATTTTATATTAAATTCGAGTTTATTAATGTTTGTTTAAAGACGGGGGTGAAAAGACTTAAAAACTCGATGTTTCGTCTATTTAGTATGGGCTTTTTTGAGAGTAAAAATGCAAACTGCTCACTGACGAGAAGATTGATTTAGAGTATATATAGAGGGAGGCAGGAGTAGAGTATATCTATATATCTATAAAAGTGAACGTGTCTGTCTGTCTGTCTGTGTACATTTCCCTACGCAATAACTCTGTCAATTTTTATTCTACAAACTCGAAATTTGATATACAGGGTACTGAGATTTGGGAAAATCTATGTGATCCATTTTCGGTCAGAAATTTGGCTGTTAAGGGGTAAAAGTTCAACGATTTGACCTGTAAGAACTCTACTAAACCCCTCCGACAATTTTGGGTCTACACATTTGAAATTTTAGATACAGGTTCCTTGGACATTGATCTAACTTAATAACTTGATTTGAGCCCAAAACAATAAATGTTAAGGGGCCATAATAGGGGTCAAAGTTAAAAAAAAATTGACCATTTAAAAAAAATTTTTTTTTTTTTTTTGCTCAGCATACACCTCCAAACACCCGAGGAACGCCAGGCACCATGCTAGTTATACATATTTACATGTTTATATACAACATGTGCAAAAAAAAAAAAATTAACCGGTGTCTAAATTTTTATGGATAATTATTTTACATAAGTGCGGAGAAATATTAAAAAATCCTTTCCTTTGTTTGATTACATTGGGGGAGTGGGAGGTAAAGGCAGATTCCATCAAACGACGTGCAGATTTATTGTGTATTGTTTTTAGAATTGTTGCATTTTCAAAATCAAACTGGTGGTCATGCTCCATAATGTGGGAAAAAATGGCGTTTAAGGTGTTGTTTGTTTTTATGTCCCTTTTATGTTCGTATATTCTCTTATTGAGACTGCACTGTGTTTCGCCAATGTATATCTGTCTACAGTCACAGCAAGGTATGGAGCATATGCCAGCTTTGATCTTGAAATTAGATTTGAGTTTATGGATTATACCTCTGATTGTTGAAGGTTATTTAAGATATTTCAATACCTATTTTGTTAGGTTTTTATATATGGCGTTGTTTTTACTACTGATAGGATGAATAATACTTGTTAAGTGTTTTTGTTTAATTATGGGGCTGTCTTGATTACGCTTAAAGATTTATATGGTTTTCCTTTTGGTGTTTAGTAAGAAGTATAGTGGGTATTGAAATTCTTAAAGTGTGTTCTATGTGTCAAAATTCTTCCTCTAAATGTTCGTTACTGCATATTCTCAAAGCTCTGAGGTAGAAACCGATTATGGTTCCTCTTTTCACTCTATCGTTATGATGCAAGTAAAAGTGTATATGGTTACACTTATTGGTTTGTTCCTATTTACAATGCCTCCACACGGGACAGACACCAGGGTCGTTTTTTAAGGTGGAGAAAAGGAACAAAAATAAAAATTGTCTCAGTCGTGAAAGATTTCTCCTCCACTGACAGAGAAAAAGAAGTTGAAGTGCAGCATCTGAAGAACAGATACTACACTTTGAGATATTAAATCCTTTATTCATGTTAAAAATACATTGAAAATCAATAATGAACAAAAAACTTAGGCACATGGCCAACTCAAAAATGGATTGTGGGTGTCGTTGATCATCCTTGTCACTCCAGAACTAAACAAAATCAAAAGTTTCTCCCAGCTAGTATCTTTCACCATAATACCGCATTCACCCTTTCATACTGGGGGACATCCTACTTAACTCCCAATTTTTAAAACATTTTTACTTTGATCTTGTCCCGAAGTCCAAGCCAGGTGTGATAGATTTTATACTTCAATTCATTATGATTTTTTATTAAATGGATATCAAGAAATGATATCAATCCATTTTCTTTTTTTACCATAATTGTAATTTATAGTGGGCTCAATTTTTTTTCTATTTTGGGATGACTTAGACGATATTTTGATTTTCCTGCCTATCATATCTAAAGTAAGATACATTTTAGGCAATTAATATTTAAGGGCCCCAGTTTCTATAAACTCGAGAAATAGATATGCTAAGATTCCACTGAGGGGGGGGGGTTACCCATTGGTAGGCCAACTTCTGTTTGTAGTAAAATCTGTCGAAGGTGAAGTATACATTGTGGATGCATAAATTTATGTTAATTACGTTATCTATTGGAAACGAGAAACTAATGTTTATTTTCTTTAGATGTTTTGAAAGTAGGTTGAGGCATTTTTTGGTGGGGATATTGGTATAAAGAGATTCGATATCAAGATTGTTCATAGTTTTGTTAGTTAGGTTGAAATTTTTTATTTTGGTGATAAGTCACTGGAATTTCTAATATCGGATGAGCTGATTGTGTCTAATAATTTTGCAATGGCCCGTACAATTTTATGGGTAGCAATGTCAATCCCTGAAATAATCGGGCGGCTTAGAATATTGTTTTTGTGGGTCTTTGGTAGACCGTATAAAATGGTGCATTTGGTGGGGGTATTCGATATATGATGACCAGGTTTTATTTATTGTTTTCTTGTACGTTTCTTTTTTGTATTACCTCAGTTCTTTCGTAAATGTTTTGGTCTTGTCAGAGTTTAAATATTTTATCTTTGATATTCAGACATTTTCATTGATGCAGACACCATCGCCTTTATCTGCAGGCAATTGTGTGTCCCCCTTTTCTTGAGATTCTCCTGGATGGCTCTGCTCTTGACTGAAAATCTTTCTTTGGTGTCATTTATTAAACCCATTTCTCTTTTCATAAAGTCAGTTCTCCCTGTATATAAAATACTCTTGTGATATTTGGGTTGGTGTCTTCTTCGAGGGTTCTTGATAAAGTGTATAAATGTATTTGTAATTTGATGGCTGTCCTCTTTCTACTTCTCTCGCACAGACGTGATGTTGCTAGTCTCAGTATTTTCTACAAATACTGTTATGGCATGTGTTTTTCAGTATTGTTTGATCTTTTTCCTACTTTTGTTCCAGGTCATTTGCCTTGTTTGTCAAGTGGTCTCCATCAATTTGTTGTTTTGGTACTTCATTGTAATACAGTAGGTATGAGGCAAAAGTAATGGCCGCTGCTCAAAATGTATAAACATTTTAACTTCTCCCTTTACTTAAAGATTCACCAAAAGTCAGGAAATTAACCAATTTTAATGAAATTTTCAGTATTTATCATATAATGAGCATGGAATATAACGAACCCATTATTTTTATTTAAATCTTGGTGAAAATGTATCATTTTGTTTAAACAAAAAATTCCTTTATTAAAGTTATGGTTTTCAGTAGTAACAACAACAAAAAAAATGCATGGATTTATTTTTGCTTTTTTATGAAAATAAATCATTGAAAATTGTAACAATTAAAAAAATATATAATTTTTACAGGAACATTACTAAAAAAGCTCCTTAAATTCATATTAATGAATTTGATATAACTTGAAGAAAAATTAATTTCTCAAACTACCGATATATCATCGAATTAAGCATTGTTTATTCTATATTTTCACACAACAAATAATTGCAAAAAATATTTCTACTTTTTAGATTACAGGTTTCGCATAATTTTTATAGGAGATTCTAATTTTTTTCTTTGCTTGCATGAATGTGAAACTTTTGGCATAACATAATTATAATGTATATAAAATATAATCTTGGGGAAAAAAATTTAAAAGCAGGAATATAGAAAAATAATTAAATAAAAAATTGGTAAAACTTGTACAAACATTCACGATAGGAATGTTTGGATGCACGGCTGGGGAGAAAACATAAACAACACCCCTACCTCCCTTTAACTACCTGACATAATTTTGAGACAGCCTTTCGATTGTCTGAGATTTTGGGCTTCTGCATAATCTAAGTGACACGGACTTAGTTTTGTTTTTGTTGAACAAAGTGAGAATCTCTTGCTATTTTTTTGTACACACAAGGTTTTTTTTTATTTTTTAAATTTAATTCAATATCTTAAGACTTTACTAATTATCTTTGAAATAGACCCAGAAAACAAATTTATCTTTCAAAGGATATTTATAATGAATTTATTTAACTTCAAAATTTAGTTGATTTTGTTAGCTTGCCGTGAAAACATTTTTCCTCACTTTTTTTTTTTTTGCACGTGTACAAATATTTTGTTTTCTTTTGAAAAATTAACGTTAGTCTTTAATCTTTCAAATACAATAAAAAAATAGTCAGAAACCTTCAAAAAAATTATGATAAACCGGCTTTCAAAACTGTCCCTCTATCTTTTTTCCACCATTTATAATACAACTTCCTAAATACAGCTTCCTAAATTCAAGAAGATAACTTGCTGGTCAGAAATTAAATAGTTTGAAATGAGAAGAATAGTCTGAATAATCCAAATAATACACTTTTTATTATTATACATTTATTCTTGCGTGTGACACTTATATTTTCACACCATCCTAAACTTCTCAAGTTATGAGATTTTATATTTTCGACAAAAAAAAAAAGTTGCTTGATAAATGCCTATTTAGGTTGGAAGCTAGCTCATATTTTTAATGTAAATAAGATTTATTTTAATGTAAAAATATATCGTTTTGGCTTTCCATAAATTTTTAATTTATATATCTTACCTCTGTCAAAAAATGGTGGTCCAAAAGTGTTTTTACCTCTACCAAAAAAGGGATCATCCAAGTCTTCTTACTCCCTCTATCAAAAATGGTTGTTCAAAAGTCTTACTCCTCCTACCAAAAATGGTTGTCCAAAGGTTTTTTTACCCTCTCCCCACCCAAAAATGGTTATCCAAGCCTTTTTACCCCACCTACCAAAAATGGTTGTCCAAAGGTCTTCTTACCCCTCTAACAAAAATGGTTGCCCCCCCCCCCCCTAAAAAAAAAACATGGTTGTCCAAAAATCTTTCCTTCTACCCCACCAAAAATTGTGGTTCAAAAGTCTTTTTACCTACCAAAAATTAACAGTAGTAGAGGAACAGTCACCAAATTCTTGTTTCATAAAAAATTTGCAGAAATAATGCCACATTGTAATTTTGATTAACAAAAATGCTGAGTGACAATATTAATGAAAGTGAATAAACTGAATTCGTGAAATATTCTTTTCTATTATTATATTGTTTTTCTATTTTCTCTTACTGTTGAATAAGCAGAATGCGGGACATGTTTTGTATTGCTGTATTACTTGCTCATTGTTTTGTATTTTTGATGGGAGATGAGACTTTTGGATCATCCTGTAGATTCATGTCAATGAAATTTGTAAATTTAAGTGTTTGATTTCTGTTAAGTGTTTGATTTTTAGTGGTCATTGCGGTTTACCCCCTCCTCCTCCTTCATCGCACACCTGGCATATCAAGAATGCTTTATGCGAATATTTATTTTTGAATGTGCTCATGTCATCAGAAATGAAGACGCTTTTCACTTACCAACTCATCTCCAAAAATTTTATAATTAAAGTCACTTGAGAAAAAAAGTGTTGTCATTTAGTTTACAAATAGTGTTAATGATTCAAGTGCTTGTCGTATCATTTGCTGAACACACGAATACACAAACATATACTAGACGTACCTGTGATGCGTAGGGTCACAATCACTTACTGTTTTTTTTTTTTTTTTTTTTTTCTCATTTGAAAATTCATAAACTGCGACATTTAAATGTCTGCGAGACACTGGTGTTTTCAGTCTTCATATACAACAGTTTATCAGGACAATCTGACATGAAGATACATCACTCTACATGTAAACTCTGACCAATTATTCAAGGTATTTGAAATCCCCAAAATACCCCCTTGCTGTGGCTACACTTTGGCTCTTATAAGGAATGGTGCTCCTATTCCTAGTGATGTTATCTCAAATTGTAACACAACAGCAGCAACACAAAGATATGCAAATAACCAAGCTGGCTGCACAAACAGATGTCATAGTAGAGGTAAAAGGACGCATGTGACAAGAAACATGTGTTTTGCCACTGTTCAAAAGGTGTTCGCCAAAGTAGTTGTGTTCAAGACGTGACGAGAGAAGCACGTGTTCAAGACGTGACGAGAGAAACATATATTTGTGACACGTGGATGACATCACAGCATAGATGAAAAGTCACACACAGCTTGCGAATGAGAAATGAACTGTCTGAATATTTAGAAAAATTGTGTTGTTGGAAATGCCTGATACAAAGGCTTTTTATTTAAAAAAAAAAAGTGAATTAACTTTCTTGCTTTCCTCTGTTTCTTTGATATAATTACAGTTACAAAATTTGATATAATGACTAGGGCTGTGAAAACAGCATATTCTTTTCATTTTTTTGACTCTTGAGTATATATCCGTTAGTATCTTATGTTTTTATATAGACTGATGTGGTTCTCGGTTGATTGACTGTCTTACTGGGTCGGATATATACTTGAGTCAAAAGAATGAAAAAAATATTCTGGTGTCACAGCCTAATAATGACTGTTACAAAATAATAATGACGGTCACAAAATAACACTAAGATGGATACTCCACCAGACAAGATGAATTCTTATCTTGGAATCCAGCAAGAACACAAAATGATAAATATAAACTATAACACAGTTGCCGTTTTCATATCTCCTTGTAATAAAGCTTCCTATTTCAGTAGCTTCTTTGCAAGAACTGCAGGCTTGTGGAACTCTTTCTACTGTTTTCCTTCTACCTATAACCTTGGCATTTTCCAGACTGATAGAGGGTAAAATTAGACATCTCCTGTCTTTGTGATAATCATCTTTCATTCGTGTTAGCTTCTTTCATCAAGTGGCATCACATCTTGTCTGAAGCGATTTCCATAAAAAAAATGCAGGAAGTAAAATAATCTCCATTCCTTTACTTACTCTTGCTTTGAGAGGTAAGGAAAACTTTAAATGAACACTCGGATATCTCAAAGAAATCAAGTGTTAGCCTCAGGAAGGAGTCGGGGGTGGGGGATTGCTGAAAACATACTGAAATAAAATAAAGAAATTCAGGTAGTTCTAAGATAGGTTTTGTATCGAAAATCGAATAAAGATAGAACGGACAGATTTA
This sequence comes from Euprymna scolopes, assembly GCF_053919585.1. Lineage (NCBI taxonomy): Eukaryota > Metazoa > Mollusca > Cephalopoda > Sepiida > Sepiolidae > Euprymna > Euprymna scolopes. The sequence continues at coordinate 81,886,051 of NC_136511.1, read as the reverse complement.
CACCAAAATTAACCCCCTTCTACAGTCTAACATCACAAGTGCATTTGAAAAGTTTCATCGCTGCACAAACAGAAGGGCCTAGGGTATAAGATCAACAATACCTCCTTTGATAAGACAGGGTTTGGTAGATAAATGTTTTTTTTTAGAGCACAATTGAACCATGAAACTTAACTTTTGCATTTTAAACTTTAATTTAAGCCACTATATATAAAAAATAATTATTTTATAAAATAACAGTAAGTTCTCTACAGTGCAATGTAGACTACAATGCATTATGGATTGTCACTGTGGGGAAGCATGTGAAGCTTCCTCCCAGTGCACCACAATGAGTCCTCAATTAGAGCAGGCAATAAATTAATTTGATTGAAAAATAATCAATTTTTTTACCGATTTCAACGACAAAAGTATTGGATGTGTGAAATATTCGTTGATCTACATGTAATCCCGGGGCTGTGTAAAGTTTCCCTGCTAGTCCGTATTATTATAATTATATAGAAGTATTGTTCTTATAATGAAGCTATTCAAATTGTTTAGAAGTTTTTGTTACCTTAGTAATACTATTGAGGAGCCATAACTAAATAGTATAGTGTTACGAATATCAACCAAAGGCAGTTTATTAGGTAAGTGTCTGCCGTGCGATGATGTATGGAAGTGAGACCTGGTAAGGGTTGAGGACATGCGTTGCATAGTGAGAAATGAGATAAGAAGTTTAGATCTGATGATTTTAGAGGGAGATTAAATCTGGAGAGAATGAGATGTGTGCAGAATAGAAGACTTTGTTGGTTTGGTCATATTGAAAGAGTGGAAAAGTGATTCACAGGGATGGCCAAGGAAAACCTGGAAGGAAATGATAAACTTGAGACAAAGAGGGATAATTAAAGACCTGGCCAGAGATAGGTTAGTTTAGAACTTAATTTCTAAAAGTCGTCTGTTTACATACTTTCCAGATTTAATCTTCCTCTGAATTCAGAAAGTAAGGATAGTTGAATAGAGAGAAAAGAAAGATGTTACACTTTTTTTTCTTTAAAAAAAAAAAAAATAAAATAAATAAATTAAAAAAAAAAAAAAATTCGTTATCCATGCTTCTGAATATATGGTTATCCTGTTAGCATAATAAAAAGAAAATATTACGTTTCTGAATTTTTAAGGTGAACATTGTGAATATTATTTGGATTCTTCAGACTACTGTTGAATGTCATTTTACAATGTTTCAGTCAATGTAACCGCTGATCTTTAGGTGTATCTTCTCGATCTCGGGAAATGTTTCTATTGATCTTGGGGAATTTGGAGACAAGAATTTCTGGCTCAGTCGTTAAAGTACTTGCAAAAATCAATTGTAAAAGTGATATTCTCCTTAAGGTTCAGTTTACAGTATGAGTGACTGAAAAATACAATTGCGAATTACTTGAGACCTCTATTTTGTCATGGCTGACATAATGAGAGCATGCAACCCCCTTGATGTAAATAAAGAGTTCCATTCGAAATTTCCTTCAAATTCTCGTATTTAAGAAAAAACGTTTTCGCGTTTGAGAGAAACGTTTTCGAGTTTGACAAGATACAGGTTAGAGGTTACATCGATCACAACATTGTGAAAATGAAAATCCAAATAATACTAAAAAGAAGATATTTTATCTATGAATAAAAATCTTGCAGCACCTCTGCATAACATTAAAAATAACATCCTTTATATGGCGATCATTTCTATCTTTGCATGTACATACGCATGTGCATAAAACTTTGCATGTACATACTCTTTTGCATAAAACTTTGCATGTACATACTCTTTTGCATAAAACTTTGCATGTACATACTCTTTTGCATAAAACTTTGCATGTACATACTCTTTTGCATACAACTTTGCATGTACATACTCTTTTGCATAAAACTTTGCATGTACATACTCTTTTGCATAAAACTTTGCATGTACATACTCTTTTGCATAAAACTTTGCATGTACATACTCTTTTGCATAAAACTTTGCATGTACATACTCTTTTGCATAAAACTTTGCATGTACATACTCTTTTGCATAAAACTTTGCATGTACATACTCTTTTGCATAAAACTTTGCATGTACATACTCTTTTGCATAAAACTTTGCATGTACATACTCTTTTGCATAAAACTTTGCATGTACATACTCTTCTGCATAAAACTTTGCATGTACATACTTTTCTGCATAAAACTTGCACCATTTGACCTCATTTGAGTTTGACACCGCAATTTTTTTTTCTCGGTTCATATTCACTTCCTTTTATGTTCTTTTTATTCCATCAAAATTCCGTGCATTTATCGCTAGTATTAAAAAGTAATTAAAAACTGAAACGCATTAGTGATTTTTAGAATACCTTGCAGAGTGAGCTTTAAAAAAAAATAGAGGGTAAAATTAATTGTGGGAGTTTTCTATTGGGTTTACAAAGTTGCTTAACTTATTTTTTTTTTTTTTCTCATGACTTATTTTACTGCATTCTTGAAAAGGAAAACAACTTAATATTAAGTTGTTGGCAGATGGGGTTATTTATCGCATACGTCTTTGTACTTAGAGATCTTAAAAATAAATGTTTTGAATGTTGCATTGTAATCTCGTCTAATCTTATTATATGCTAGCAGTTCAGCCCGGCTTTGTTCAGGCCCTATGTACTGTTCATAACTTGTCCTACGTGTGAATACACCTTATGTGAGATTTCAAATGTTTAGACCAAAATTTGTCCGAGTAATTTCGTAGATACCGCAAAGGTCAATTTTTTTAAAAACTTTGACCTCCTTAACATTTATTATTTTCGTCTCAATCAAAATCCAAAGTTTTACCCATGTCCAAGTTACCTACATCTAAAATTTCAAGTCTTTAGACCCAAAATTGGAGGTCCTGGATATGACCTTAAACTATATCCAGTGGTGAGGCCCTAGCTTACGGGCTTTGGGGAATGTGGAGCCACCCTTTGTCATTGCTCCCAGGTCCACTCTGATCTGGAGTGGTAGTACCTGTTAGGGTCCCAGCTATGGGTTGAATAGGAACCAACTTGAAAACAACAAATATTCTATTAAAAATTTTTTTTCTTCCGAATCTTTGAATTTGGCATTAAATAACGTGAAAAGGGTTGATATGCCGTAAACCAACCAACCCAAAATTGGGGAAGAAATTTATTAGAATCTGCGAAGGTCAACTGTAACCTTTTGGCAGCCAAATTTTCGCCCCAAAACTGATTAAAATGCTTGCCGCATGTCTGAATACCCTTTATGTATAAATTTCAAATATTTAGACCCAAAATGGCTGAATAGTTTGCTAGATACGCAAATGTCAAATCTTTTGAACCTTGACCTCTTGGCAGCTCAAATTTTTGATCCAAATCGATTAAAAAGCTTGCCCTATCTCTGAATACCCTTTATGTAAAATTTCAAATATTTAGACCAAAAATTGTCTGAGTAATTTGGTAGAGACCGCAGAGATCAATTTTTTTTTTTTTTTTTTTTTTTTTTTTTTTTTTTAAATTTTGACCCAAATTTTTACTCCTTAACATTCATTTTTTGGGCTCAAATCAAATTCAAAAGTTTGATCTAAGTAACCTACATTTAAAATTTCAAGTGTTTAGACCCAAAATTGGCGGAGGAGTTTGGTAGAGTTTTGAAAGGTAAAATCGTTGAACTTTGACCCCCTTGACAGCCAAATTTCTGGCTGAAAACCGATTAAAAATTTTTTCTCAAATCTCAATAATCCTTATGTCAAATCTCGAGTCTCTAGACCGAAAATTGACAGTTATTTGGTAGAGAAATGTATACACACACACACACATACATTTTCACTTTTATAGATATATAGATTGTTGTCTAAACTCTGGCAGCTAGTTGTAAAGGAGCACAAGATCTTGATCGCATTGAAGCAGTTAGGTTACAACAACTTACTCAGACTTTCTGTCCTACGAATTGCTTTTGAGGAGGCTTCACATGTTTGTACCACTTTTAACGAATGTGTTCGATGATTGATTTAACCAGGACTTCATCCTGGATTGACTCACCAAGGGAGTGAAAAATAGGACAGGCATTGTGAAGAGGAACTAGACAATTACAGGTCCTTAACTCTGCTAACAAGTTAAAGATTTTGGCCCAGATTCTATTGAATCAGTTGTAAGGCGTTATTGGAAAGTTGATTAAATTCTAGCAGAATTATTTTAAAAAAAAAAAAAATTTTTTTTATTACATTTTCACCCCAAACAAGGCACATTGCCACTTTGGTGTAGGGGGCTACTATCAGAGGCAACAACTACTGGGATACTATGTAGGGATTTGGGCAGCAAGATGTCGGTTCATGTTACACTTGAACTTCTGCACGTCAGTACAGTTGGGGAAGCAGTGACCTGGAATGGAATTCCAAAGTCTAGCGGTTCTGGGGAAGAAACTACTGGAGTAGAAAGATCTTTTACATCTAGGAATATCTACAGTGTGGGAGTGGGATTTTGCAGCCTGTCGGGTCTGTCGAGGGTGTTCACGTCGTGGGGGCACAAGTGCTTGCAGTTTGTCAGAGCATTCACCATTAAAATACTTGTAGAACAGGCAGAGGGATGCAACGTTTCGTCGATGGGACGGAGGCTGAAGCTTAGATGCCAGTTCAGGGCCTATCAGATTTGTGACTCTTTTGAACCTTGTCAAGGAGCGAGAGACTAGTAGCCGATGCACCAGCCCAAATATGACAGCAATACTCCATACAGGGGCGAATGGTTGCCTTATAGAGGTACAGGATACTTTCGGGTGTTAGTAGCTTTCTAGCACGGTAGAGAGAGCCCACCTTCCTTGCAGCGGCCCTGGCAATCCCCTCGATGTAATTGTTCCAACTCATGTTTCCTGTGAACATTAGGCCAAGGAGCTTGAAAGACGTTCTCTCAAATAAAGAGTCGTTGGCCATTGCTATAGGTGGTAGAGAAGGTTTCTTCTAATTATTGAATGAAACTAGTTTAGTCTTGGCGGCATTGAACATGACCATCCATTTTTGCCCCCATTCCACTACAGGTTGGAGGTCATCCTCTAGTGTTTCTGCCATTTCTTTAGATATGTGTTCATTTGTTTTCCTGTCGTGCCTGTTATAGAGTGTGGTGTCATCAGCATATATACCCATCTCAGAGGAAATTTTGTCATGGAGGTCATTTATGAATATCAGGAACAGTAGAGGTCCAAGAATATTGTTTAGATGTACGACCGTCGAGGACAACCTGGATTTTTCTCTTATCTAAGAAGGATTTAATTATGTTAAGTATTCTACCAGTGATACCGTATGATCTAATGTTCCTGAGGAGACCCTCATGCCATACGCTGTCAAAAGCCTTAGATATATCTAGAGCTACCGCTCTGCCCTCCCCCACTTTGTCCAGTGAATGTATGAGTGTATACGTTCAGAGATTACAGTTAGGATGTCTGCTGTGAAACGGGCTTGTCTGAATCCATATTGTTGGTCAGTCAGAAGCTTAGCATCTGTATGGTGATGGATCGAAGATTGATTCTGAACAACTTGCATCTGATTAGTATTATTTAGAGGGTATATAAAACTACATGGAAGCTGCACTGATCAACTTAGATTAGTCCAAAGTTTTTGACAAGGTTGACCATCCTTCTCTTAGCATGTTTTATAGAGCATCATTTTTGAATTGGACTTTCCCAAATGCATCTCCATTCTGTATTGCTCACTGATGGTTATAGTGCCGGTAATTAGAAAAAGATCCTAATCTTACACTATTTTCCAGTCAGGATTATTTGCTGTTACTCTTGACATTCTTGCATTGGAGTCACTACTTTGCAAGCTAAGTAATAGTGTGACAAGTTCGATCCTATTCAGAATTGTTTTGCCTGACTGGCCATGATTTCAGCATTCACATAGCATGTTTTCTGATACAGGAGGAAATATTGGAGGTTGGCAGCCTTAGTCGCAAAGGTTAGAATTAGCTGCAAAGTTCTTGGTAAAGAGTTTGGCTTTGTCTGATGCTGACGAGATTACCTCGAGTCCATTTATGATAGTTGGGATAGAGCTACTTTGGACTTGACGGACTGAGCATACAACTCTCTTGCGTTCTTTATTACTTTTTTACAGTGGTTGCTGGCAGTTCTGAAAGCGGCTTTAGTTTCAGTACATCTATTATGTTGGAAGCAATGGAAAAAGTGATTTCTATTCGCAATGGCAGCAGCACATTCCGGAGAGAACCACAGCTGGCTGTTAGGTTTTTGCTGAAATTTTTTCGAGGGTATGAAACGGTCTATACCTACAATTAACCATTCTGTCAGGTCTGATACTATAAAGGACACCTCCTTTTTAAACATGGAATGCAGAGGTAGATCTGATATAAATGTGCGGAAGCTATTCCAGTCAGCTATAGAGTATCGATATACTGTACGATGGAGAGGTATATCTGGGGACTTATTACATTTCATTTTTATCTTAACTGATACAACTGAGTGGTCGGAAGATCCAAGTGCAGACAGAACAGAAGCTGAACACAGTTCAGGGCAAGTTGTGAGAAAGAGGTCTAGGAGACTTGCATACTGACCGTCAGTATCGGGAACATGGGTGGGTTCGTGAACAATCTGAGTGAGGTCATAAGCAATGGAGAAATCATGACAGAACCTCCCCTCATCATCAGTCTTGTTTGAGCGAGTTAACAATTCCACATTGTGAACATTGAAGTCTCCACAGGCATGAATATTAGCTGAAGGATAAGCAGATCGGGCGTGGTCAATTTTCTCAGATATGCTTTTAAAGATAGTAACTCCGCTGTTGTGGGGGCGATAGAGAGCAAATATAAATGCAGTAGTTTAAGCTAGTGCAATCCGGAAGCACATATAGGGTGTTAGGATCTTCTCTGGAGATGTCCCTACCACATGGAAAGCCATCTTTTATATAGGCACATATTCCATGCCCATGGCGATCTTGGGGGTCAAATTTGGAAGTTAACTTAGAGTATCCTCATTCTAATTTTACAGCTTATTTTTAAATTCTGAATTTACTTATGTTTTGGGTGAAAGCAATTTAGAAATCCTTTTTCATTTTTTTAATTGTTCTGATTTTAATTTTATTTTTGAAAACTTTAGTGAAAATAGTTAAATCATATTTTGTTTAAATTAAAAATTTTCAATTTTATTTTAAAATGTTTTATCCAAGATATTTTATTTATTTTGAGAATTTAAGCAAAAAAAAGAAAAAATTAATATTTTTATTTTATGTATATATTTCTTTTTTTTATTTCTCTTAGGACTGCTACATTTGATCGTGTCTATCCTGCCAATAAACTCCCTTTACCAATTTTCAAGTTCATCAAATCAGGTTTATCTCGACCAAACGGGAACGATTTACATACCTCATACATGGCAGCTCAAATCCAACACTGGACTCTCTTTCCGTACGTGTTCCGATGGTCAGCTATTACACCAGGTTGGTGCTACTGGAAACAGTCTCACATTATCCTTAAATCAAAGTTCTCTACAAATCCAATGGACATTAAACAAAACATGGCCACCCATAAAAACAAAACAGAATTTTTCTAATAAAGAATGGTATTATGTAAGTTTGGAATTTTCTCTTGGAACTCTTCAGCTTAAAGTTCTGAAAGGTTCTCTGTCCGTCCTTGACATATTGATAGCCAACAGCACATACAACAAAGATCTTTGGAATATAGACTTGGATGGTGGAACACCATTGCAAGTTGGAATGAACTTCATTGGTTGTATTATGCCTGGATCTAATGTTGATTTTACCAATGCAAATTCTACAGGCGGCGTCAATTTTGGAAATTGTTCTCTTTTGAATAAACAGAATTGTACAGATGGTAGGTGTATCTAACTTTGATTTAAATATTTTCTTAAATGAATGTATCAAATTTTTTATAAATGGCTCTGTTGAACTGTTACTTTATTTTAAGTTTGTTTTTTATCTTAGCCATAGCTGATATATTGGAGGCATTTTGTTTTAACTTCTTGAAGGAGTTTCGTTTTTCCCAGATTTTATTATCTGTCCACATTCATAATTCCAGTGTTTTTAACAAAAACAGCTGTTCTCTCATTATGATATCACCCATCTAATTTTCTTTCTGGTAACTGTAAATATTCATTTAAAGAGTTTAGTTTTCATTAATCTTATATAAAAAATATAGACTATGAAAAATTTAGTTTAGAGGGAGATTGGTCTAGAAGAAATATAACGTAAGAGTTAGTTGTATCTGACTGCTTGTTATATATTGCAACCCTATGACAGCAAGTAGAGATTACATTAACAATTATAAATTTCAAGATTTTTTTTTTTTTTTTCATAAATCTTAACAATAGCTGCTACATTTGAGTTTTGTTTTGCTTAGCTTATGGAACAAGTTTTTGGTTTTCACAAATTTAATTTCTATCTACTAAGACTGAATTATTCTTTTATAATGAGATTGCTTGGAGAATTCATCCATCCCCGTAAATTGCCTGTTGTCCTTTTCCACAAACACAGAAACAGCTATTTGTCTCTCATCGCCATATAAATAATTGGCTCATACGGTAATGATTAGGGCGGTGACAACAGAATATTTTTTTCATTCTTTTGATTCTCAAGTATATATCCGACACAATAAGACAGTCAATCAACCGAGAACCACATCCGTCTATATAAAAACATATAAGATATTAACGGATATATACTCGAGGGTCAAAATAATAAAAAGAATATGCTGTTGTCATAGCCCTAGCAATGATTTTTGTCAGCAGTGGGCATAATCACTACAATGTTTTAACCACAGAAACAATTATTCTCGTTCTCATCTGGTTGTGATATCAACCGTCTTCTCTTTCCTATTCACTTAAAAACTTTTGTTTTCATCAATCTTGTATGAAAAAAATAAACTATAAAGAAATTTTAGTTGGGAGGGAGAGTGATTTAAATATTTCCTTGGATCAGAGATTCTCAACCAGAGGTAAAATATTATATAGTCGTAGGAGGGCGGCTAAACCTGATAATTAAAAAATAATTATTTCTTTTTCAGATTGTGTCATTTCTAAGAAGTGTAATACCACTTGATAATTTTTTTTTGTTCAGAAAACGTTTGATTTTCTTTATTTTTGTGATGCAAATGTATAATATTCATACTATTTGGATTCATCGGACGACTGATTGAGATGTCGGACTGACTTCCTCATCTTGGTTGTTATAGTCACAATGTTTCGGCCGTTTTGCCCTCCGGCCTTCATCAGGTGTTTTGTATCGAACTGGGGAACCGTTTGTTAGGAGTCTCGAACCCAACCCTTTATTATTAGAGCCTAGCTGGAGTCCGAACACGGTACCCCCGTAATAATAATAAAGGGTTGGGTTTGAAACTCCTAACAAACGGTTCCCCAGTTCGATACAAAACACCTGATGAAGGCCGGAGGCCAAAACGGCCAAAACGTTGTGACTATAACAACCAAGATGAGGAAGTCAGTCCGACAATCTCAATCAATGAAAACACCTCATCTCAAAAATACAATTACTCATTGGACTACTGTTCTCATCTTGAGTGTAATTTTCACAACGTTTTGGTTGATGTAACCTCCGACCTTCTTCAGTTGTATCAGTGGTTACAGTACTTGGAAAAATCAATTGTAAAAGTGATATTCACCTGAAGGTTCAATTCTTAGTGTGGGCGATCGAACCAAAAAGCAATTGCGAATTACTTAGGACGTCTGTCCAGTTATGGCTGATGGACCAAGAGCATGCTATCTCTGAAGTAAATAAAGGGTTCCATTCGAAATTCTGTTCAAATTCCTGAATTTGACAAGATACACTTGAAAAAGGTAAAAGTTACATCGACCAAAATGTTGCGAAAATCACACTCAAAATGAGAACGGTAGTTTGATGAATCTAATTATTATGAATAACCAATCCTTATCTAAAAAAATCCAAAAACGTCAAGTGTATAAAATACTATTTTTATACAAAATCTAAAATCCTAAACAATAAAAAGATTCTTTTTTACTTTTTGTCATGTTTTACATCAATTTCGCTTTTATATGAAAAAAATGACTCAACACGAGAGGAGCCGAAATAGCAAGAATTGTGTAAAAGTCGACCTAAATAAATCTAGCCGTGACACGCGTTTGCAAATCCTAGATATTATTATCTAGGGGGTATATAAACAGTTGTAAGACTATATATATATTTTTTTTTTTGTATGAGAGTAAATGGAAAAATACATAAAATACATGAAGCGAAGGGGTCAATGATGAAATAAAAGTTGAGAATATTTGCATAAAATGAGTATATTAAATCTTTGTAAGTGGCTTTGCCAAACTGTAACTTGATTTTAATCTTTTTTTTTTTTATCTTAACCATAGCTGCCACCTTTTTAATTATTTTGTTTTACTGATGAAAGACGTTTGATTTCCATGAATTTCCTTTTAATCTACTAGTATAAAACTTTGTGGATCTTGCTTGTATTGTAAAGTTGTGTAAGATATTCCACGTTCCCCGTAGATTTCCCATTATCATATTCTTTGGCAGCAACAGTTGTCCGCCTCTCTTGTTGCAACATAAGTAGTTGGCTCATTGAGTAGTTTTCTCTTAGAAGTGGAAACAGAAGCCATGATTGTCGTGTTGCTATAACAGTAGAAACAGACGTTAGCTTTCTTCTCTACTTGTGATGATAGCAACCGTGTTCGTCTTTTCCCTAGTTGTATGTAATAATTATCTTTGCAATAGTTGCTACTTTTGAGTAATTTTGTTTTAACTTATGGACACAGGATTTGGTTTTCACCAATTTCATTTAAATCTATTAAACTCTGTGAATCTTGCTTGTACAGGGCTTTATGTTGCAAGTGAAAGTCGCTTTTGCAAATGATTTTTTTTTTTTTTAATAGCAATTAGAAATAATGAAACGATTATTTTTTCATGACTGTTTTTTACCCTGATAATACTTTAAAACTCATTGCCGAGTGAAAAATGTCTTTTCAACCTATTTTTGTTTAAATAAAATAAGCAAAGTCAAATTATTTCAATAAGTTTAATAGAACGATATACTTTTTTTTTTTTTTTTACAAAGGCTATTTAAAAAACATCTGAAGAAACATAATATTCGGTGCATATTTAGAATGACATTTATTTCAAAAAAACAAAAAGATAGAAAAATCTTTGTATGTACTTGTCATGGAACAAGGATCTCATATTCAAAAAAATCATGTAAGTTTGGCTTGTAATTTTTCTATTTGGCTAGTAAATAAAAATCTTTAATTGTCAAAGGTCAACTAAAAATAAATTTGCTCATAGAGCTCTGTTGTATTGTGATATTGAGCAAGGAATTCCTCGATCTCCACAAATTGTCTGTTATCTTTATTTTAATTTTTAAAATAAAATATTTGTATAACTCGTTAAAAGACTTAACCTCAAATGTATTATATGATGACGGTATTATTTCTCAGTTTAGTCCCAGAGTAAATTGTGACCAATTTTTTTTTTGTTTGTTTTACAAGGGAATTATCACTTATCAAGGCCCAGAGGTCACTCGAGGATAAGAGTTAAATAATGTACAGTGGTAAAAAGGACAATATCATAGTAATCGTGAGAAGTATAACTTTAGTAAAATTGGATTCCTTAAGGGGAATAGCTCATCAAGAACTTGTTTACATTGGACTTGAAGACACCCGTATTGTAGTCGGCTGGAAAGCATGTAAATGGAACAGTTCCACAGGTGTATAGCTCCAAGAAAGAAGCTTTGTTCATGGAATCTATGTTTAGGTTTAGACACAGATAAAAAGTGGGGGAAATTATTGATAGTGTTTTCAGCCAGACGAGTGTTTCTCATGAATGTTAGGCGAAGTGAGACCATAGATTTGAGCTTTGACAAGCACTTGCCATGAAAATAACGATAAAACAAAGACCGGCTCGCAATGTCTCTTCTGTGAGAAAAAGGTTGCAGGGAAGAGAAAAGGGCATCCTCCACTAGGCTACAAAGTCTATTCTGAACTTTGTCAAGGCAGGATAAGATCTTCCTATCAGCATTTGGGTTAATAAAAACATGTAGTACTACATGTCATCGTTTCTGACCTCTGTCAGAGAAGAAATCCTAAACTGAGGCAATTTGTAAAAACTGCTTGTAAGAAATAGTAAAAAAAATAATTAATATATATTTAAATGCTCAAAAGCAGGTAAGATAATTATTTGTTTTAAATCACAGGAAAAAGATTAAGTTTTATCTTGCCTAAAATAAAAACGTGATACAATTCTATTTCAATTATTTACAGTGAAAATAATTAAAAAAAAAAAAGCACAGAATAGAAAACAAAAAGAAAAAAAAAGCAACCAACGTTAACTTTTTTTTGTTTCCAGCACCTATCTGGAGATATTTTTCTAACAGATTGAAGCTGCCATTTTGAGGAGTTGTTGGTTAATTGGTATATTCTGCTTTATTCTGAAATGTGAAAAAATTGTATATGCAGTATACTAACAGAACGATTATTTGACATCCAAACAAATATTCCTTTATTCCTTGAATACAATCAAAATGATTATAAGGATGAAAGTATAATTGAATGTGTTCGTTATTTATATTTATAATCTAATCTTGTATATAGGTAATAGTAAGAAATTAAACAATAATGGTTATTTAAGTGAAAATAGTCTGTGGACCATAATACAGTGGAGCTGCTTCCCAGCTGACTATAACAGTCGTTTTTAAATCTAATGTAAATAAGTTCTTGTTAAGGATTCCTCTTACATAATCAAACCCTACCCAAGTTCCTATCAAGCACCTAATTTTTTTTTCTATAGGTGGATTGTGCACAAATTTGTCTTAAACCAAGAAACAAACAAATTTTCTTGTATCCTATTTCCTTTTCCCAAGATGTTGACAACTTTGCAATTTTATTTCATGCATTGAAAGAAGGAGAGGGAGTGAGATTTGCTGGTGTTTTATTTTTTTCATGTTTTTAAGTTAATTTAACTGAAAAAGATGTAAAAAAAAAAAAAATTCTGCATTTTAAACATTTTGGAGAAACAAATGTCATGATTTTTTCATTAATGTTCAAATTAACCGTTCCATATAGGTTCCAGAGTACAATGGGATTGTGGATTTTAGTAATGACTTGTGTACACCCATGATCTGCAGAGGGAGGAGGATAGGTGGTTACTTGACTTCAGACTTCCTATTTGCTTTCTCGTTTCCTCTCACCGCTTAAAATAGTTTCATGCTGAGATAGAAAAAGGCTTTTGTTTTACTTGCTAATTTTTTTCAACTTATCAACCCTTTCAAGTTATTTCATGCTGAATTTTGGAAAAACGTTATGCTTCAAATTTTTTATATCTTCAAATATTTATTCATGGTGTTTGGTTGTTTTGTAGAGTAAAATTGTTTTTGACTTTGCAAAACAGGATTGAGTTTTGCAGAAGGAAAGAAAAAAAAAAAACCCAATAACATCAATGTTTGGTACATTTAAGTATGGAAGCCAATATCTTTAGACAGCCTGATCTGATAACACCAGAAGCTAGCTTTTGCATGACAGCACTTGTTCCAGAGTGGGCAAATTAATTTGACAAACTGAACAGTTTTGCATCATTTTTATGTTCCCTTTCAAAGATTAAAATCAAGATATTATGATACTTAACCTTACTTTCAGAATCTTTATTCCAGTTTTGATTAAAATCTACATGATTTTGATTTCAGAAAATGTCTAAAATTAAAGGTTTCTGCTTAAGGAGCCGTAAGAAGAAATTAAAATTCAGAGAAACTTGCTTAACTGGTGTCTAATAACTATGGATCAAATTCGATGCAAATCTGATACATTTTAACTTTCCAATGTGAAGTTCTGCATCCCCCCGGCCAAAAAAAAACTTTCAAATACTTTAATGAAACTGAAATTTTGTGAGTATTTATTGATATCTAATATTGTGAACGAGGCATAAAAAAAATGACTAAGTTCAGCATTTGTCACCCCCTCATTTAGCACCAAAAGTCCCCAAGAGATGTCAAATCCTGGTGAAAATGAACAAACGGTACAGTTTTAGGCCTTAACATATGTAAATTTTAATTCTGCACCTTGAGGTCAGTCTGTATTAAGATTGTAGTGTCTAATAGCTTTAAAATGGGTAATGGACAAGGCAGTATAGATGTGTGTGCAATTTAAAATGGGTAACGGACAAGGCAGTATAGATGTGTGTGCAATTTAAAATGGGTAACGGACAACGCAGTATAGATGTGTGTGCAATTTAAAATGGGTAACGGACAAGGCAGTATAGATGTGTGTGCAATTTAAAATGGGTAACGGACAAGGCAGTATAGATGTGTGTGCAATTTAAAATGGGTAACGGACAAGGCAGTATAGATGTGTGTGCAATTTAAAATGGGTAACGGACAAGGCAGTATAGATGTGTGTGCAATTTAAAATGGGTAACGGACAAGGCAGTATAGATGTGTGTGCAATTTAAAATGGGTAACGGACAAGGCAGTATAGATGTGTGTGCAATTTAAAATGGGTAACGGACAAGGCAGTATAGATGTGTGTGCAATTTAAAATGGGTAACGGACAAGGCAGTATAGATGTGTGTGCAATTTAAAATGGGTAACGGACAAGGCAGTATAGATGTGTGTGCAATTTAAAATGGGTAACGGACAAGGCAGTATAGATGTATGTGCAATTTAGTAATACAGGGTGGAACGATAAAATTGTCGTCCTAAAGAAAACAACCCTACAGTTTTATTTTAAAACTTCTATTGAAAAACTCAATTCAGCTAACATGATTAGGTAGTAGAGCTGACATCTATCCAATGTAGCCACCTTCAGCCTCAATCACCACCGCGATATGCGTCTGGAACTGGGAGCATACCTTTTCCACAAGCACCAGCAGGAGCACAGCAAATACTCAGCTGATGGTGGTGATCAGGCTGGCTTTGGTGTTGTGGGAGGTCATGTTGGTGATATTCTCGACGTATGACCAAACGAAGTAGTCCAGCGGGTCTGGGGAGGGGGGCAGTGAGAGGAGGGTATAATGTTGAACCACTCCTTCTGAAGACAAGCCTGGGTCTCTTTGGATGTGTATAAGAAAATATTTGTAACCCTTTTTCTTTGCAATTTCAAATATTTTCAGTGTTAACATGGTCATTCCCATGTTGGCAACAGGCAATCTTTCATTTGTTAAAGTTATCAGTTGGAACTAATTATTTTCGTCTTCCATTGACTTGCAACCAATTGAATGCAACTATGACATCATGTAATATGAATTCTGGACTTCATTCAATTTTACGACACCAAAAAAAATTGTAAGGTGAAACCTGCCAAATTATTTACTGCAACTTGAGATGTTTTCTATCTCGTGATGTCATTTTTTTTTTTTTTTTTTTTTTTTAACACTTAGAAAAAATGGTTACATGGTATTTCTTAGGATAAAAAGAATAATCTTACATTTATACAAATACAGTTTTTGTCCATCTATCTATGTTAGACATAAAAACTACTAATTAGGTTATGAATAAATTTTTGTAGTGCAGAAAGACTCGGCTAGGATATGTCATAAGCTATGTAAAGTTCATCTAAGTGTATCATGAAAGAAAATTAAAAACGAAAATAATCTTAAAGGCACAAGTTAGTTTCATAAAAAAAAAAAAAAAAATGCAGAACGACTTTAAAATATGGAAGTCTGGAGGGTTCAGAATTAAAACTATTTATGTTTACACATATAGCAGACGTGATTCTTACCTTGGATTGAACTGTGTGTGTGTGTGTGTGTGTGTAAATTTCACCAGGCAAAGCATGAAGCCACTAAATCTATTTGTTGTTTGATTTTATGACATATCAACCCGTTTTGGATTATTTAATGCCAAATCCAAATATTTTGCTAAAAATTTTTATGCTTCAAATCTTTAAATATTTATTCATGTTGTTTAGTTTGGTTGTTTTGTAGAGGAAAATTGTTGTTTTGGGCTTTGCAGAACATGATTTAGCTTTACAAATAGAAAGGAAAAAACAATAACTTCAATGTTTGGTGCATTTTAGGTCAGAAAGCCAGTATCTTTAGACAGCCTGATCTGGCAGAACCAGACCAATTGATGTGAGGAACTACTGAGAATGGTAGATGGTTATTGCAAAGACGCTCTCCTCATCTCTGCCATAAAAGGATCCATCTTTCCCTGGCATATAGTTAAAAAAATTAATGGAACATTTGCATCATAAGCTACTAATGAGGATCAATAACGATTTGTTCTGAGATAAGCAAATCTACATAGATAAGAAAAAGGAAAGCCAATGAAGTATCTGTATTTTCATTGGTTAATACGAATTAACTGAGATTATTTAAGATTTGATCTCTGCTGACTTCCATTGAAGGAAGGAGACTAGTGAGAAAACTTCAAAAGTGATTTTTATTTTTGAGGTAACAAATTTAGTGTTATTTTTATATCAATTGTGATCAAGTCCTGTTAAAGTTCATGTAAAACTTTTTTCAGTGTCAAATATAACTTTGTAAAGACATTTTGACTTCCTGTCATTGAATACTTTAACTGTTTATGCCTGTTGTTTTGGCATTCATAGATACTTAATTTCCTTCAATTCTTGTGTTAATTTCTGGTGGCCTGGAAATAGAATATCAGTCTATGAAGTCAAGGGTAATTTTGTGACTGAATTCAAGTCTCTCCGAACCTGCGGTATTTATCACTTTATACACTAATGATTATGTGAGCATGAAACGCTAGTGTCTGCAGGTATAAAAAATTATTAATGTTCATTTAAAAAACATCGTTATATGTACGGCAAGCCAGCACATGTAGAAATCTAAACGACCTGTATTGACTGTTTGAATGAGAAATTAGCCATCCTAAACTTAAAAAAAAACAAAAATAAAAAAACCCTATTTATTAAACTGCAGGAGTGAAATAACAAACGTATGTATACACAAAATAAACTTTACTTTAGGATGAAGAAAAAAACAAATGAACTAGTACTACTAATAACAAGAAATGATAATTATGATAATCAATGAATAAAAAAATACATAACAGATACTCTAGTATAAAATGTAAAGCATCCAAATTAAAATCCTCTCTAAAACAACAAAGAAATAGGTGTGTGCTCATTGGCTACAATAAATGGGTGTGTGAGTAACCAAGAATCTGATTGGCTGGCTAGCAAACCCAGTACCACATGGATATATAAAAACACGAAGCCACATCAATTCCATGCATTAGCCTGACCAATCCTCATGCGGAAGAAACACGGAAATTCTATGAAGCTTAATTGCCTTATATATTTTCCAAACTTATACATATGAAGCAAAAGGTAAAATGATTTGTAGAGAAATCATTTACTTATTTTTCAAGAATCAAACATCAACAACTAAATCGATGTACGGTCGTTTCCGAGATTATAGAAATTTTTTTTATTTAATTAAAATCACATCAGCACTGGGATTAGACATCAAATACGTAGAAACATTTAAATATATGATTCACATCAAAGTGAGGATATGAAAAGGTCATAACAGCAAATCAAGATTATGGACTAAAAAGAGGTAAATACTTACAGAAATGCTTATATGGGCTATATCAGACAAGTAAATATATTTAAACAGAAAAAATTACAATTTTTATAGGTTAAATTTCCAAGTAGCAAAACAAATTGAAAAGCAAGATAACAGTTTGCCGATTAGAGATTATTAACAAATAAATATATATATATAGTGTATGATCTTTTTTAGATTCTATTCTAAAAAATTATACCAGAATAGTTTCTTCAAACCAATTGACCTAAAATATAACGTGTTTATTTTTATGGTTTCGAACAATTTTGTATAGAGAAAAAAATAGGTCAGATTTGAGTTTTAAAATCAATTTATTTTGAGACAATTGTATAAAAGATTTTTTGCTATGATTTTATTTTGAAATAATTGGAAAAAAATATTTTAAAAATAAATATAATATAGTTATGTACACATTGGTTTTTTATCATCTTTACAATCCATCAGTGCAGCTGGACATAGCAATATTTGAAACCGGAACTCAAGTGGTTGGCGCCTGCTGCTCTACCAACTGAACAAACGAATCTACTACAGGAAATGAGACATGATATAGTATTTAAATGATACTATTCATTTACTTTCACTTTTTTTTTTACGATACTCTTAATGCAAAGAACTCAATTCTTTTTTGTAAGGTAGTGGGAGATAACCTCAACAGTGCTTGATTATAAGAAAAATTAAAAATAAAAGCACACCATGTTGTCCTGATCTTCTGCAATACATAAGAAACCAACTCTAGGTTTCCTTTCTTTGAATTTGAAACCGACTTCACTGATTTGTTCTGATTTTTTGGAATATATGATGAAAGGTGGCCCTGGGGTACGTTCCATGCTAATGGAACCAAAGGTGGCCTTGTTGCGGGTTCAAATCCTCCGATCAGCTTTGATCTCAATCTCCTGTACTGATGATTGCGTAAGCATGAAACATTAGCATTTGTATGCATATAAAAATAATTATATAGTAATCCAAACATTTTTCATCATCTCTACGTCTCATCAGTGTAGCTAGATATAGTAAGATTCAAAACTGAGAAAGTTGTTGGCATGATTGATTGGTTATTCCTATAGATTACTGCTACCGTACCACATCTATGGAGGTGCTACAAGAGTACAAAATTTGACTTTGCAATATAATTAAGGATGCTCTCTTCTGGTCTTTAACTTTCTTAGAGAAGAGATGTTGCTCATCTTTCTCTATTCTATCCCCAAAGAGTGCTAGATCAAGATCATTACTTGTCCCTCCTTGTAAGACATTCACTTTGAAAACTTGTCTAGCTATCACAACGGCGGGGGGGGGGGGTTAATTTTTTTTTCTTCCCCTATGTTCCTAGTGTCGGGCAGAATTGCTATGAAAAATATTTTTTTAAGAGCTTCTTGTCTGTAGAACACATTACTATAGGATTGCTTTCCTACATACTACAACATGCTATTTCAGTCTCTTGGTCATCAAATATCAAAAAATTGGCCACAAACATTCATTCTTTCACCGTCAACTAGGCCGCTTTCTACAAGAAGGGGTAACTTTTTTCGTCAACATTTTTGCAAACCTGCCAACTGACTCTGCTGCTTTAACTGTTCTACATCTACTACCTCAAGAACTCCTCTGTCCTTTTAACATGACCATACTATTGTAATGTCCTTTTCTGAACACTTCTCTTTATTATACACTAGTGGGGGAGGGCGTCTGGCATTGCCCAGTTGTAAAAAAAAAAGAAAAAAATATGGGGAGGTGGGGGGGGGCGGTAGGTTGCTTGATCATAAAATTAGCTTTTAATGAAAAAAAAAAAAAAAAAAGAAATTCTGACAAGGGTGGGGGGGGGGCAGAGCGTCGTTTAGGTGCCATCAGCCAGAAGTGAAACTGAAAGCAAAATTTTGTAAGCAAAAAAAAAAAAAAAAAAAAATTAGCCACAGTAGCCAGGCTCAAACCTGTAGAGTGAAGACGAAAAGGAGGTGAAAAAAAAAAGGAAACCGTTTAGTCATCTCGCCCACGTGACTTGTGATGTCACGGGTGTTTGAAATAACGTGTTTTATGTGTACGTTGATGTCGTGAGGCGTGAATGACTTTGCAAAAATGTTGACGAAAAAAGTGACCCCTCCTCGTCTAAAATGGCCCAGTTGATGGTAAAAAAATGTTTTTGGACAAATTTTGATATTTGTATTTGTTGCCCAAGAGACGGAACTTTCAAACGATGTAACCAAGTTATGGGGTTGATATGCTGTTGTAGAGAAAGAGCCAAAAGAACGAAAAAATAGGACGATCAAATGACTCTTAGGTTAGAACAAACAAAGGAAAAAGTATGTCAAGAGATACTTATTGTTGTAACGGTCAGAGTTTGGAGTGAGCTGGCTGTTTATTTTCAAACACAGAATTCGAGATGAAATGACAGGTGGTTGTTTATTTTAGAAAACAAGGTTTGAAAGCTGATGAAAGGCAGATTTTCTTGTTGTAAACAAATACAAACTCGTGATGTTTAAAGGGCATTGATGGATATGTATATATTCCTCGAACACAGTAAACAGAAGAGAGGAGAGGAGAAGAGAGAATTCGATCTTGGCGAATTGAGATGGTGTTAAAGTCGGGCAGAGAGGGCTTTTGACTTAAAACACGTATCTCCAATGGCCGAAAAACTTATCCGAACTCGAGTCACAAGCTACCGTTTTAAAATAGCTACAGCCAACTTCCTTCAAACTCTGAAATATTATTAGACCATTATTATTATGAATAAACCCAGATTAATTGTTTATTCGTGTGTGGAATCATTTTAATTTCCTTTTTCACCACACTAAAATCCACGGCTCTCTTATCGGCAATGTTTGCCGGTAAGCGAGTACACAACGACAGGTCCGGAGTATAAATTTAGACGATCAACTGATAATTCTGTCACTATCCCATATCAGCAACATTAAAACGGCTAAGAATTATCACCGGCAGTGGTCACTGGAAGGACGAAAATAGTGAGCTGCAAACCGCTAGAGTCGGGTCGTTTTCAGGCTGCCGTAATTGGAGTGGAGGAATTCTGAGGTCGACGATCGTCTCAACCGACCGGCTGAAGGGGGTGACAATGATACCAATTTTGTCAGTGTTGGTCGCGTGTGTCAAAAGTTTTAGCGTAATGTACATACACACTAACAGACAGGTGAGATTTATATAATAGATGTGAGTGGGAACCTTTTGTGAACATGATATTCCCATGAAACTTCCTCCTCTGGGGGAAAGTAGTTCAACTCACCTTGGGTGAATGCTGCTGGTATGGCTTTATGCTATCCAGATTTAATCTTCCTCTCAGTATTAATGCTGGAGTCCCTCAGGAGTCTATCCTGGGCCCAACTCTCTTCCTGATCTACATTAATGATCTTCCAAATCACACCCTTACATCATTCGTAGACATTTATGCTGACGACACTACAATTTATGGTAGCGCATCAAAGACTGTAAACGACCAAGTTTTCTCTGATTCTTTCTCCTCTGATCTTGAGCATGTGGTACAATGGGGGAAGAGGTAGGTGGTTACTTTTAATGCATCTAAAACCAAGCTTCTATCTCTACACCATCTATGCTCTGATGCTAATCTGGCATCAGTTGAAATGAATGGCTCTCGTCTTGGGGAGCTTCTGGACTTGACCTTTACTCCTGACCTGAAACGGAACACGTATATCAAATCAATTGCCAAGGTCGCTGGAAAAATACTGCTCCAGTAGATATCTCACTCTTGATGCAATTCTCTACCTATATAAAAGCCTGGGCAGGAGCTGCTAGAAGCAGCTTATCCTGCCTTGACAGAGTTCAAAATAAACTTTGTAGCTTAGTGAGGGATGCCCTTTTCTCTTCCCTGCAACCTCTTTCCAACAGAAGAGACGTTGCGAGCCTGTCTCTGCTTTATTGTTATTTTGATGGCAAGTGCTCAGCTGAGCTTCAGTCTATGGTTCCCCCCTCACCAAACTTTCACAAAAAACACTTGTCTAGCCAAGATCACTATCAATAATTTCCCACACTCTTTATCTGTGCCTAAACCTAAATGTAGATTCTATTAACACAGCTTCTTTCTTAGAACTGCACGCCTGTGGACTTCTCTTCCGATTGCCTGCTTTCCAGCTGATTACAATCTGATTGTCTTTAAGTCCAACGTAAACAAGTTCTTGATGGACCGTCCCCCTAAGTAATCCAATTTATAAAATTTCCACTAATGTTTACTACGCTAAAATCACATTCACTAATGTATAACCAGTAACCCGTATCCTCGAGTGGCCTCCGGGCCTTGATAAGTGGTGATTCCTGTGTAAAGAAAAAAAAAAGGGGAAAAAGATATCTTTTACCTTGTCCTGAGGAAATTATAGAAATTTCATTTTGGATCCAAATGTTCACTAAAACTTGCAATGGAAGGTAAGAATTTGAATTATATATTTTTTTCTGACTTGATTGGTGAGAAAATAATAAAATAAAAAGATCATCTGTTTTTCTTTATTTTTTATGAGTAATCTTTCCTCTTCTACTGAAGAACTAAACTGAAACTTCTCAAGGTCATTGACAAGCTACATTTGATCCGCTGTGAACCAAGTTGATTTTCAACTCCACCAAGTCAAGTACTAGCCATTCATGTCCAATATGGTGTCAGCGTTTCTGTTGGTCCACTATATGGGAAACATGATTTGAATAACAAATATGCTGGTGTTTGCACGAAAATATCTTATTTTTCGAGAGTTTGAGAGAAATAGTAAACATCTGACTATTTTCTTACAACATAAGTCAGTTGAAAGCTCGAGAAGAAAAGGAAACACCATTAAAATATATGTGTGTGTGTGATGTGACTGTCCCAGGAAGTGATTGGGCTCCCCACGGGGGGGGGGGGGTCAAGACTAACGAAATGCTGAAGAAGCCAGGCAAATGATTAACTTTCTTTTCTTGCATGGTGCAGAATGCAAATTTACAAATTTAAGGCCTAAAACTGCAGTTTGTTCAATTTCACCAGTACCTATTTACTATGCCTCCCCACGGGACAGAGTTAGACACCAGGGTCGTTTTTTAACGTGGAGAAAAGGTACAAAAATAAAAATTGTCTCAGCCGTGAAGGATTTCTCCTCCACCGAAAGAGAACAAGAAATAGAAGTGCAGCATCTGAAGAACAGATACTACACTTTGATCTTGACCAGTATTTGACGACGACTGATGACTTTCGGGGCTAAATGGGTGTGTGTGCAAATGCTGAACTTAGTCATTTTTTTTTATGCCTCGTTCACTGTGCACTCATGGAGGACCATGCATGCTTCCCTTGTTTTTTTTTCTAATATTTAGCTCTGTTTACCTTGGGTCTAAATTAATTTTTCAGCTCTTTTGTTTCTGTATTACGTTTGTTTGATATGACAATCTTGTTGGTCATGCTTTTTATTTTACTAATAAGTCACCATTTATCAAGACCACAGGATGCTAAAGGTTAATAAGGTAGATGAGCTGCGAGTTTAATGAACACCTATGAGACGATTTAAAAATATTAATGAAATGAGTAAAATTTTATTACTTATTGTGACGAATTATGACATTTGTTTACTTTGAAGACAGACATGCAGGTAATGTGTTCTACAGATGCTAAGCTTTTGGGAAGAAACTGTTGATGGAAATCCTGCTTAATACTAGTACATAGAGGAAAAAAGGAAAGTTCTTTTAAGTCGTAATATACATGTTCTTGTTGTGAATGTATTACAAGATTGATAGTGTGGAGAAGAGAAGTGATCACCCTCCAGTAGATTGCAAAGTAGATTTTGTACTTTGTCTATGCAATGAATAATGCTAAGATTTTTATGACCATCTGTCATTTAAAACGGCAAGCAAATAAAATAGCACCAAAAAAATCTTTGGTTTTTGTACAAAGAAAGATGAAAGATTAAACAAGAAAGTTTTTTTTTTTTTTTATCAAATTAAATTATTAGATGAAAGTCTAGTATAGTTACAAAACACCCTCCCAATGTTAAGAATAGCTTTCTAAATGTTATTTCAGTGCGATGCAATAAGTGTATGAGTACCAATTTAATTAACAAAAACTACATAAAATGTGAATAATTTCCAGTTTAAATTTATATTAAAAATATTTTTAAGAAAATAATAATTTGATTAAATAATGAACAATAAGCTGAATTTGAAAGTAATCTAAAATAGGCTTGCTAAAATAATCTGAGTTATGTCCCCTGTTTCTGAAATCTTAAAAACAAAAATCAATGTCAACTTTTTGTACAAGCACCAAAAAAAATGGTAGACAAAGGTTGAAAAAAAAAATGGTAGATTGCATCGTAAAAACAATATCTGGCATAATCCCATTGATATACCAGTTTTTGTTAGATCACAGAAGTCGAGCAATGTAGAGTCTAGCCAATACCAGGTGGGTGACCATTTGGGAATGCTAGGCACTATGTCATCTTCTCATGATGAAGATATGCATACAGCTTGTGAATTTCATATTACATGTGAAGCTAACATATCTTGCCTAGGGTTAATACCACACCAACTATTACTGTTGTTTTTTAAATGATGAAAATAGTAACATTCTTGTTACAGAAATTGGCTTCAACGGTTTTGTCAAGATGAAATTGAATAGACAAATGTCTATTAAAGTTTGAAATCGTGATAGTGTACTTATGTGTCTTGGTTCTTGACAGCCATTTTTCTGAAGACACTTAAACATCATACTGTTAACAGCACCATCTGCCTCACTCTGTGTTCAATGTGGTTTTGCTTGCTGCTGGCCTTCTTTAAAGTTTGTACCTTTATCTTACCCTAATCTGCTAGTCAATATAGCGCCAAAGTACTTAAACCACAACTGGTTCTACCAGATCAGGCCGTCTGAAGATATTGGCTTCCTGAGACGAAATGCACGTAACATTGATGCTTTTTGTTTGTCTGCTTTCTTTTGCAAAACTTAATTATCTTCTGCAAAAACAAAAACACACCTTTCCCCCCTTTCCTTCTTCCTCCTTCTCTTTCTATCTTCCCCACTTCCTAACTAGTTTTCTAACTTAAAATGTACCAAACATTAATAGTGTAACCCTTTTCCCTCTCCCATTGCAAAACTCCTGTTCTGCAGGGAACAAAACAATAACATCCACTATAAAACAACCAAACCAAACACTATAAACTAGCAATTGAAGATACAAAGAACTTGAAGAAAAACACCTACAAAATAACTGGATGCAACATGAATACTATTTTCAAAATAACTGGATTCGGCATTAAATAATCTGAAAAGGGTTGATATGTTATAAAACAACTAAACCAAACTCCAACCACAAAAAAAATTGCAACAATTTTTTTCTATCTGTGGTTTTATATCAGATTGGGTCTACTCTACATCATATTAAAAGTTGGACAAGATTTGATTATGGGAAAGTTACAAATTTCGAAGTTGAACATTTTCGACTCAAGTCATTTTCCATTACGTTTTAAAACACTGACTCTGTCAGTTTTCATGATAACCCAATAAGTCCTGCATTTTTACCCACGTTTTCAATCTGTCACATAAAATCGCCCTCTTCTGGTTGATTACTTAACCAAGGAGAGATAACTTTATAAGATAGCACAAAAAAGTTTACATGCACATTAACTGGTTAGTAAAGAAACTAACTTTTAGCGAGATTGTGTAAAGATGAAACAAAAAAATGCTCATTAAAGTCTGGCATTGTGTATAGTGTACTTATCTGTATTAGTTCATGACAACCCTTTTCATGAAGATAACTAAACTAAGATTCAATGGACGTAACTCTAGAAATCATCCTCTTTTGTTTTATTGTTGGTAATCAATCAGCAATACAATTAAATATTCAGACAATCATTTCATTGATTTCTTACCTTGGAATAAAACAATGTATTAAATTGTTGACAAAAGATTCTGCTTTGAACGAAACTTTAATTGTTTTCACAAACAATGGAAAAGAGCAAACAATTAACACTGCAAGATGTTACTTGGTTACCGCCCTTGTTTTGATAAATTTTATACTGGGTGTCTTAAATCTTTTTAAATATAAATTAACATTAAAATAGATGGCTAATTTTGGGCCATCTTGTACCTTATAATCTAACTGTGACTTATTTTTTGTTTGGAATTTTATTTTTAAACTCTAATCTTTTTAATAGAATTTATTAAGTCAAATTTAATTACCATAACATTATTTATTAAATTATCAGTTGATATTTTAATCCCTATAATATTATCTATAATATAAATCTCACCTCTCTGTTTAAATGTATGTATGTATGTATGTTGACCGATTTTCATGATCGGTATTGTTTTAAAGCACGACCCTTCGGACGACAAATATTGAAAAATTGGCTAAAAACATTAATTCCCTCACCCTCAACCAGGCACTTTTCTACAAGGAGGAGTCACTTTTTTCGCCAATATTTTCGAAAGTCATCCCCTCTATAGATTTACTAGCTCAATTTAAACATTCGCCACTTCTGGTTTGGCGATGGCCGCAACAGACTTTGTCTTTTTTTTTTTTTTTTTTCACATTCTTTTCCTCTTTTGTGGTACGGGTTCGATCCTGCCTGCCTACTACCACTTTTTTTTTTTTTTTTTTGTGCTCAACACACACCACTAAACACCTGGGTAACCAGGCTAGTCGGATATAAAACTCACTTTAAAGATGATAATTGGAGAAAGATTCCATCTTCCCATCAATAACATCTGACACCACACTGGAAGATTGTCGAGGATAATGACTTGTGAATCTTCCAACATAGTGTAAGATTTTTGTGGTGGTAATGGGGATTTGTTTTCCTTATTCTGGTTGCTATCTTTAAAGTGAGTTTTTTCTGTAGTTGGCTTGCCATTATGTAGACTATATGACAGTGAACATCCTGGCGGTGGACACAAAAAAAATGGCACTGTACAACTCGACCGAAAGTGAAGCCCATACTCGTTTGCATAAGCATGAACCTTGGAGCATGAAATGCTGAATTTCTGAGTAGTTTTGGTTTCTGTGTTGGGTAAATCCCAATGTCGTTCTTCAGTGTCGGCTGCCATTGTAGAAGCAGAGGCAGAAGTAGAAGACAGTGAAACAAAAAAATCCAACACTAGTTATTTCGGCATTATAGTTGAGGAAAGGTTTGACCTAAAACTCATAGTGGAATATAACTGAGCAACGTCTGTTGTACACTGGTTGGAAAGAGTGGGCCTAATTTGCAAACTCCTGGGAGTTGACAGGGTCGAGCAAGTAATCCCCTTGTGACTAGATAGTGGCATGTGACATCTATGTGCAACTGTTGGATGTAAATAAGGCCAATGTGACACAGTTAAAAGATGTGCTGCACAGCACCTTTGCACTTGACCCATGCAAAGTATGTAAGTAGTTTTTGAGATGCTGCTCGGATGAGTCCGTAGATGAGTTCTATATGGCATGAAACTCTTCACCCTGTTTGGAGGAGTCTCTAGCCAGATGTGAAAGTATGCATTCATGGCTGGACTGCCTGTCTATAGCCAAGAGTTGTTGTGTACATCTGCCGACAGTGATTATATCCTGATGGAAAGCATTTTCAGTCGAGTAAGGGCCGTCATGAACAATGAAAGAATTGCTGCCATTTTTGACTTATCAGTCACAAAAAATATGCCTCTAAGCAAGCCTACGGAACTAGCTGCATTGTTTTAATTGCTTTAGGCCCAATCATCTAGCTAAGCACTGACAGTTTGAATGACTGAGGCAGCACCATAAGCCAATCATCCAATATTACAGATGCTAAAAGGACAGCCACATCATGTCAAAATATCCAGAAAATGCAAACAGAGACGAGATGTGAGTGCCACTCTTGCCTCAAGTAAAATGAAAACCAATCTGCCAATGGTACGTGTGAGTGTCCAAGTGATGCATGATACATTGATTGATTTGGGGTGCACACAGTCTCTTGTGAGGAATTTGGTTTGTGGTCCACTGAATGAATGCAAGACGGAAGTGCAGATTACTGATGGAAAGAGTATGAACAATAGGAGAGTGACAAAGGTTAATCTACAGGTGGATGAAAGGATCCCCATAGTGGTGGAGATGCTGACCGTGGATGGAGATCTATTGGGGTTCAATCTCCTGATAGTATTGATGTCACCTGTCTGTTGGGAAGTGTTCAATAAAGAAGCATGGTAAGACCAATTTCCCAAATGAAGTTTCCAGTGTTAGTGCTGCTGCTGCTGCCACAGTGAAAACAGAATGACACAACTTTGATGTTGCATTCAACTCAACTAAGAAAAATTGGACTGCGATCTAGAAGTGATTGCACAAGTGATCGTCAAAACAGCTGATCAGACAACTGAATACACCATGCCTGAACACGTTTGGACTATAATTGTGAATTTGGATTCACAACAGATGGTGGATACCGTACCCTGAAAGAAAGCTTGTTCCTTCAAAGGGATTAACCTACTAATCCCAATTGTTTAACATAAAGGAAAAGTGTGACCTGTTATGGATTATCACAAACTGAATGACCATGTAGTAGTAGGCAGGCAGCCTTGAACCAGTGACATGAAGGAGGAAAAGAAAGGGAAAGAAAAACTGACGTCTTACTCCTACTTCATGACGTGACGGGAAGTTCGGAATGTTGAAATTAGTAAAGTCATTCCCACCGAGACGATGACTTGCAAAAATGGCAACGCAAAAAAAAAAAAAAAAAAAGAAGACCCTTCTTGTAGAAAACTGTCCAGTCAAGGGTGAAGGAATTAATGTTTTTGGCCAATTTTTTTATATTTGTCGTCCAAGACGTCGAGCTTCAAAATGATACCGATCTTGTGAAAATCCGTCGCCTCTGTCAAAAGTTTTAAACATACATACATACATACATACATACATATATTTAAACAGACAGGTGAGATTACACAATAGATTACACATTTATTTCACCCCCCCCCCCAAAAAAAACAAATAAACAAAAACAAAAACAAAAACACTTTCTCACAGACAAGAACATTGATCATACAATCGGCGCTTCCCATTTATCCAGTTATACTGAATAATGATAATTTCCAAAATATGAAGGCAGATAGTTGTATACATCTCCACTGTCAAATGATTATTATGGATGATTAATCACTCTTTCGAACTCCCAATCGACCCCAATTATTGTAAATAGTACTCTCTTATAAAAATGTGCACTAAAACTGAGTCCGTGGCCTACAGATCGGGAATAATTAAGTATCAGAAGTTGGTGGGGTGTGTACCTCTAACAAAAGGGACTACTGATTCATTCGTTTGGTGACCGCCATCCCTTAAAACTTTTGAGCTTTTGTGATGTTTTTTTTTAAATCCACAACTGTTTACGCATGTCACAACAATGTTAGTCTCCAACTATAAATTTTTGTTAGAATATTTTTTTGTTTGCATTTTATTTTGTTTTTATACGCCTCCTTTATCCCTATTCTCAGGTAGGTGATACATTTGAACTATTAATTAAACACTGCTTTTAGTGTCTGATGTTTTAATATAATTAACTTTTATGTTGATGAAGAGAGAGGAAAACAAGAAAAATTACAAGTGAATTTAAAGCCGCATTGTCGTGTGAATTGTGTATTGGACGAACTTGTCTGGCCATAAAACCGTTTAAAAAACTTATTTTTATTTCATATATTTCTTTGTGGGTGTGTGTTTATATTTGTATATACAAGATTAATTCCTAAACTAATTAGCCGAGCATTATGATTTTTTTTTTTTTTTAAGACGGTTGCTAATCTGGGTTAATATGGGGCTATATTTAGTTTAAACTTAATTTTATGCAAGCCCTTTGTAAAAATCCAGATACCTCTGATTTTTATGAAATGTTAACAGTACTGTACTTTGGGTTAATTGTGCCAACTAGCTAAAAGTGCTCCTTTAGCAATCACGCATTTAAAGAGCACTTTTTTAAGTTGGTGCAATTACCTCAACGTACGGTAGGTATTAAACATCAATTAATAAATATTCCTCAAATTTAATTTAAAAAAAAATTTTTTTAAAGAGGACAGAACTCTCTGAATATTTGGAATTTACATTGGATTTACTCCATAGTGTTAAAACAAGATTCTCTGAATTCCAATTTTTTAAAACCTCTTAAATGAATTTATCAACAGTGGAGTAAGGATTCTAAGCGTAAGGTTTAATATATCTTTATTTTTAATCTTTTTAAGGTGACATAAGTGGTGCAAAATCGCTGGAAAAATGGTGGGATCCTTCTACCGCTCCAGTAGATATCTCACTCCTGATACAATTCTCTACCTATATAAAAGCCAGGTACGGCAATGATGGAGTACTATTGCCACGTCTGGGTAGGAGCTTTGAAGCAGCTTATCCTGCCTTGACGTTCAAAGTAGACTCCATAGCTTAGTCGGTGATGCCCTCTTCTCTTCCCTGCAACCTCTTTCTCACAGAAGAGACATTGTGAGCCTGTTTCTACTTTATTGTTATTTCCATGGCAAATGCTCGTCTGAGCTCCAATCTATGGTCCGCCCTCGCCAATCTTTCACGAAAAACACCCGTCTAGTTGAAACTACTGTCAATAATTTCCCACACTCTTTCTGTGCCTAAATCGAAACGTAGATTCCAAGATTCCATGAACAAAGCTTCTTTCTCAGAACTGCACGCCTGTGGAACTCTCTTCCGCTAGTCTGTTTCCCAGCTGACTACAATTTGGTTGTCTTCAAGTCCAACATAAACAAATTCTTGATGAACCGTCCCATTAAATAATCCAATTTACCAAATTTCTACTATTAACGATTACTAAGAAATTATCCTATTGACTACTGTACACTCAATAACCCTTATCCTCGAGTGGCCTCCGGGCCTTGATAAGTGGTGACCCTTTTGTAAAAAGAAAAAAAAAAAAATTCTGTTTGGGAAATTTTTTTTTGCTTGCCTTACTCACGTGAAATACATTAAAACATTCAATATTTCTTAGGATTGGATTGCCATGTTAAAATCCAGCTGTCTTAATTACCCGTAATTTAAAATTAGTTGTCGCCCATTTAAGTTTCTGTCTATTACTCTCAACCTCTCACCGTTTTTAAACCCGCTCCCGGTTCTTATTTTAGTCGATATTGTGGAGATAATCCAGAGATGACCCCTGAAAATGCGAAATTCGCAATTTAATTCCATGCCAAAACACTTAGCATTGAATAGATTTTTCGATTCAATCTGTAGTTGCATAAGCGATGCGCTTTGCGTGCCCTCAGGACTGGTAATTGCCTTCTCAAAGTAACGCATCCTTCTTGACTGAGGCAAATAAAAATTTTGTGAGAATAGCGATTTTTCGTATAACCGCATTGTTTGAAAGGCACTTATAAAGTTCATAACAGGAATTAAGACGAATCTGTAATTTCTTTTACAAGTTCGCTGCTGAAAATTAATCCAAATCCCCTCACAATGAGGATTTAGCCAGAGAAAGCATGAGTTTCTGAGATAATGTTTTCTGTAGGAATAAATTAGGAAAAAATACTTTGAAATTAGAGACGAACATAACACCTCCGTTCATGTCGAAACTTAACTGAAACTGCCTTTATTTGGCGTGTCACACGTGATTTTTAAAATAGGAGGGGGGCGGGCGTTCAAAGGTAACTCCTGAAATGCAACAGTGGGAGTGTTTCAGACAATGCGAATTCTAAGAGTATCTCTCTTCCTGTTTTTTTTTTTTTTTTTTTACTTCCCTAAACAAACTCCAAATCATAATATTTGTATACTCTATTATAAACAATAGGGAATATGACCACAAGTATTAATACCATTTAATCCATTGCTGGTGATGAGGAGAGAAGATATTTGCGAATAATTTTGTTTTACAAAAATTAACTGATTTTACAAACTTTTTTTTTCTTTCCTGATTCAAATAATGTAATCTTTCCCGAACTTAAAAAGGCCACATGTAATATAAGGCGATGTAAAGATTTTCCGGGTAATTTATAGAGATCGCGGTTATGGAAAAATGTAAGAAAAATCTGTTTAGACATTGAAAATAATTTTATATCGTTGTTTTCGTTGTATATTACTAAATCAGGTTAGTAGTATGCATCTAAAATTGAGAAAAGTTCGTTTGTAAACTATCTACGTTATGTGAAGAAACAAAACAATGGTCATCGAATTTTATCAGATGTTTTTATTTAATAACGAAATTAAGTGGAAACAGCAAGGCTAAACATTAAAACATGAACCAATAGCTATTACGTTACGCATGCATATTCGTAATGTCGTCGTTCGACCTTTTAGTTTTCACACTTTTGCACCGATTTTTCCCGGCTAAAACTCAAATATAAAGTTTCGCATGGGTTCGAATACACTATATATTAAGTTTAATATCTGTAGACCAAAAACTGACAGGAGTTTGGGAGGCAAAAGTTTTTAAACAAATATATATATATATATATATATATATATATATATATATATATATGAGAGTTGTGTTTACTATAACCTTTTTACGCAAATATAAATCATGTAGAATATCTGCATGAATATAATTACACGTAATAGTTAACTAAAGATGATAATCCCATAAGAAAACCGAAAAAACTAATAGGGAATTATTTAAAATGAATGTTTAAAAAAATATGCAAATTAGCTAGATCTTTTGCAGATGAATTCAATTCCATGACCCATATATAACAAAGTCTCTGTCAATGGAAGGGAAACCCTCTATACCGAGACAATTATTATTTTTGGTCCCAACCAGAGGGCCCCTTTTATCTATTTTTTGGGGAGCTGGTTTAACCCCACATTAAAAACGACCTTGTATCACATTTTTCTTTCGTGGGGAAACAAATAAATACTAATAGAAAAGGGTTTTTCATATGAATATCAATACACACGCACACACACGTGTGTGTGTGTGTGTATATATATATATATATATGTGTGTGTGTGTGAGATCGATAGATGTGTGTGTACTATGAAAGTATATGGCAATTTAGCTATACATAATCTTCGTGTTTCATCCCCGTAAGGAATTAGCAGGCCAAAATGCATTGAATTCGTGTTACCTGTTGTTTTTATATATTCTCGGGGATGAAACGCGGAAGATTGTATAGCTTAATTGCCATATATATTTTCATAACTTATTCCTTAACTCTACTCGCGTATTGAGCACTTCTGAAGTAAATACTGAAAATCGATGCATAAAATGTTATTAAAATATTTAATTTTATGTGGATACAAATATATCGTGTTTTTACTTTTTAACATATCCGTTACTCAGGTGAGCAGCGGCAGTTTTTGTGTTTGAGTCTGATCTAGTCTTCAGTGTGACTCATTATTATTATTGTTTAACTCCCCCCCCCCGTTTCCTTAACAATCATCCCCCCTACACCATCCATCCATCCATCCGCCATCAACATCGTCAGGTGGATTTTGAGATAATGCCCGTTGTTGCCAGGTGTCAACCGTCAACATCTTGTAAATAATTATAATACTCATCAACCTCCACCCGATATGCCGGTCTGTCCGCTCGCCCGACCATCGCCACTTACATCGCTTATTCTCATGCCCCAAGTGTAGATAGTTCTCTCGATTTTTTCCTCTTTTTTTTTTTACCCCCCCCCCCTCCCGTCGTTTCACACCCAACGCGCATATGACGCGCCGTGTCTACATCGCTACTTATTTCTCTCCTTCCTCCTGGGATAGTCGAGTCCTCACCCGCAGACAATGACTTGAACACCTTTTCAACTTTATTAATCCTTATACACTGAACATTCCTCCTCATACACACCTTGGCTGGGGACCGGGACGCATCTATATCTGCCCCCTCGATTTTAATTCTGAAGGATTTATACATTTATGGATTTGCCTAATGTTTTAAAGGACTATTTTATTAAATTTCGTCCCTCTGTTTAAGGGATTTTTTTTATGTGATTAAAAAAAAAAAATGAATGCTTAGGATCACCTTTACCTGCCTACATTTACCTGGAACTTTTTTTAAAAATTCATTTCGCTACGTATGTAAGGATATCTGTTACTTTTACCTGTGGAGTGGATATGTCCAGGCGGTTTGGATTCATCTATTTTTGCTTTTTGCTTCAAGCTATTCTGCCGTTCTCTCCCACATCTGCAAACATTTCAGGTAAATTCTTAATTATTATTTGTCAGTCGAAACGCTTTTATTTCTTTTGTCTCTGTTGACTTGCCCCCGTATCAGGAGGCAACGTTAAACACAGGGTCAGGTGTTACTCTTCATAGTTCTCGCTCACTGCTTAGAACCATGACATCAGGGTCGGAAAGTGGGTTTGAGAAGCCATCACCCTCGAGGAGAGGTAACTCTGACCTGCAAAAAGTTCTTGGGCAGACCTGTCGGCATTCCCCGCCTTATGCGATTAACAATAAAGTAACCCCTTCCCGAAGAGAGGAGGCAAGGTCTGGAAGGATGGACCTCCTAGAACTGCACAGAATTAAACTCCCACCGCAAAATCATCAGGGACCAGATAATTACAGTAATGCTCTAATATTTGTTGATTTTGGAGTCCGCGGACAAAAATCCCTAAGGTCGGTTTTCAATGTGGAGGAAAATCCCATTCTTCCTCTTCTCCAAAAAGGAAGAGGGGTCATTCTGGATTGGGATAAAAAAAAAGAAAAAAAGAATGAAAACTGCCCCAGTCTAGAAGGATTTCTACTTCACTCACCAAGGATAGGAAAGATGAAATGTAGTGTTAGAAAATATACCGTACTTTGCTCGTAAGCCAAAATATCAAGTCTAAATACTATAATCGAGACGAAATTGACTTTTAACGATACAGTCACGTCGCTCATAGCTTTTTTTTCTTTTTAAATTTATCTTTTCGTTAATTTTTTGTATTGCTTTTCGATGATATGGTTAGTGATAGAATTAAAGAAAGGCAAGTGTATGTTATGACTTTAAATTTCGATCTTTTTAAAATTAAACGATCATTCGGAACCATTAATTTATAGGGACCGCTAAAAGTCATTTTTACCTATATAAGAGGATAGAAATATACTTATGGCAAGTGAGTCAAACGGAAACGTTTGTGTGTCTTTCTCGAAGGAATTCGTTCAGCTGTTGCATTTAGACTGATGAATTTCTACGGAGATGCTACACGAACTGTAGCTCACTTTCCATAAGTATATTTGTATAGTGCTACTAAGCTGTGTTCATGCATTGAACTTTATTGAAATAAATGATGGTACAAGAAATATATGCGTAAATATTATTGAAGTGTGTATATACATGACATCGTAATTCACCTGAGCAATTATTTTTCTTACATATCTCAATGTAAAATAAATTGTAATATCGCAGAAAAAAAAATACGTAGTAATTTTTAAATACCCTTAAAGTTTTTATTTACTTGTTTTCCCACGCGAGTAAAGACCGATATAAAGCCAGTTTTAACGAAGGGAAAAAGCAAATTCCATCAAAAGGATCACTCTGGACTTTATTTATTTAAAAAATTTTTTTTTTAATTGTCTAAAAGGACTCTTCCTCCTCCTGATCCAAGATTTGTTTACACAGTTCCACAGTACAATGATTACGAACAGGGCCAGTTTATAATTGGGAATCCTGCCCCTTTCCCCCCAGAAGGGTCACTCTGGTCAGGCTGCAAAAATTACCTGCCCTGAAGAGAGGTAATGCCTGGGAAAAGGTACTAAATTTTTTTCTCCTAGCCCGAAAGTTAGTTTTAGTTACCTGTTTCCTGCCAAAAGCAAGTTATGGCACAAAGCCAAAAGGCGAAGATAACCAGCTTCCCCGAGAGAGGTACTTTTCGATGTGTACAAAATTAACCAATAGCAGGCCCGTCGGTAAGGGCGCCTCCTCGCGCCTCAGGTAATCAGTAATAATAATAACAAATCCTTGACGAGGCACTGCCTGGGAGGATCCATCTTCTAGGCAGAGTTGGACCGTACCTTATCCTGACAAGGCACGTTTTGATACTGTCAAGGTATTTCCGACTCTCGTCGGGCTGACAACGATTCTCAGCGAGAATGGAAAAAGCCGAGAACTGTTAAATATGCACTTAATGTCCCACTGTTTGGGCTGATTTCTTTGTTTCAGTTTGAGAAAACTATGTGTGTGTGTGTGTGTGTGTGTGTGTGAGTGAGAAAGAGAGGGAAAAAAACTATTCTGCGCAAATTGTTAAAGTAATTGAGGATATATATGTATCTTAAGTAGGTGATGATGATGTAAATATGGTTCTGCGCTATTCCAAAAGTTTTTTTTTTTTACATGAATCATCAAGGCCTGAAGGCCACTCGAAGATAAGGATTAATCATGTAAGGTGGTCGGTGAGACAACAGCGTAATCATCGGTAGTGGTGGTGGTTGGGTAGAATTTGATTATTTAAGGGGACGGCCCCACAAGAACTTGTTTATGGTGGACTTGAAAACGACCGTGTTTTAATCAGCTGGAAAGCAGCCTTGCAGTATAGAGTTCCACGGCCGGGCAATTCTAGAAATGAAACTTTGTTGATGGAATTTGCGTTTAAATTTAGGCACGGAGAGATAGTAGAGGAAATTGTTGACAGTGGTTGTAGCTAGACGAGTATTGTGAACGTCTTACAGAGGGGAGTGACCATAGATTGAAGCTCAGTTGAGTACTTGCCATGAATCCCATGCTTTAATTTGTCACTGTGAAAAGGGGCTAGTTTCAGGCTAATCGCCTGAGGCACTCCTATTTTGAATACCGACGGGGTTGGCCAAGCATTAGTTTTGTGTGTGTGGGCCAGTGAACCTCCTGTAATCTGGCTTTTCAAACACCACCTTCCAGACCTTGACACATCTTCCTATGGTTGAACGTATATAAATACCTATACTGACATAGGCTTTCAGATTTAAGTGGTATATGGTTCTCTGTTCGGTCCTAAGACATTAACTCCTCCTTCAGGATTGATTTATTGCCAACCCCAACCACTTTTTTACCAGGTGTGTGTGGGGGGGGGCGAACCTGGATTCAATACTATAAATTGATGTCTGTTGAAATTGATTTTTAACCATTCCATTACATCGACATTGCTCACACTTTTTCCATTGCCACTCTAACTTAGGGTTAGAGGTAAGATAAGAAAAGGCATTTTTTTATTGTAATGTTTAACATTGACACTTTTTATACTAAAGTTTGATCACAAACCATTACTATATAATAAAATTGTTTGGGACTGTTAAGTATTTGGGAACTGTTAAGTCGATTTTACCTTGTTACAATGAGAGGCGGGCAAAAAAAAAAAATTCTTGGACTTCGAGCAAAAAATGTTTATCTCTACAGTGGGAACATGTGACATAAGATCTGGAAAATGGGGGTTTGAAAAGCCAATGTCCTAGAGAAAGGACACTCTGGTCTGAAAAGATTGTGTGGGCAGCCCTGTCAGTATTCTCCAGTAGGAGCGCCTCAAGCGATTAGCAATAAACCCCTAAAAGGTAAGACCGGAGAGGATTGATTTCCTAGAACTCTAGAGGACAAAAACTATACCTCGGCCAACAGGGGAAAAAAGGCCATCTTAACAACAACCTGGACTCTAGTGATTTTGAGACGAAGGGAAACCATCAGCTAAGAGTAGGATAGACAAAAGATGATAACCTCCCCCCCCCCCTCCTCCCGCACTCTCACCTTCAATGTTCACACTTTTGAGATCTTTGTGCCTAATCAGTAGAATTGGTCTGTTTTGCAACTATAATTTTCAGTGTGTGTGTGTATGTATATATATATATATATATATATATATATATATATATATATATATATATATATATATATATATATATATATTACCAAAATCATGACACTAAGAAATAGATTGATAGCGACCAATAGTGTATTTCATCGTTAGTTACGATTGTTTCAAGACTGGACAGATTCAAACCTTATATCGTTTGAAAATTTTCATAAGAACAGCCTTTCATCAGACGTATCGAATAAAAACACTTTAACAATAAACAATATGGAATCTATTTCCCTTATAAGGAATAACATGAGAAAATATTTTACCTACATCTCATCCTTCCAAAGTTTTTTAAAGATTTTTATATATGTATATATATATATATATGTATATATATATGTATATATATATGTATATATATATATATGTATATATATATATATATATATATTTTTTTTTTTGAGGGTAAACAGTTACATATGGTCGCTACAAACAGCCATCTGTTTCAGTCAATGAGACTTCCTCAGGCGACCCGGAACCCATCGACGCCACAAAGAAAAAGACCATATGTAACTGTTTACCCTCAGATAAAAAAAAAATATTTTGCTCTTGTTATTGAGCACTATCTAACATAGTTGTATTCATTAGTCCCGACTTTGAACATCTCAAACCTGAATATATATATATATATATATATATATATATATATATATATATATATATATATCAGTTGTTTCAACATATACAGATACAGTTTATTTTTAGATCAATATTTGAAATCCGATTACTATTACAAATTTATCTTTCCTACCCATAAATTAGCAAACTAAAATTTAACATTTCTAAACATTATAATCAAACTAGAAGTTATATCATAATCCACTACTGTTTCCTAATCTAATATTTAAATTTTTCTTCACACCTAATTATATAATATAGATGTATGCTCGGTTTTATCACTCTACAATAAAATACTATATTATGTGAGATATATCATACTTACCTTCCTTATTCAATTATTTAATTTAGATATCTTGCCATCCTACTTGCTTTCATTATCTAAACTCATTTGGCCGATTTAATTAGTTTATAAAGTTTTATCATTGTTATTCTGTTTATCTTCATTAGCTAATTATATTTTATATAAAGTATTTATCTCCATAGAAAAAATATTGACATTATCATGTTTATGATAATTTCATATATTTTCTTCTAATCTATTTTCTGAATCAAAACCTCTGGCCTTGGAGGGAGAGACAAAAACTTGCTGTACGATTATGAGTATCTCTAGGATCAAATAATCCTTCTACACTGTGAAATTTACTTTATGTCTTAAAACCAAAGAGAGGAGATATAACATATGAAAAATATTTGGAATTCAATTCTCCCTTTTGCTGTTATTTCAGATCATTTGAAACCATAGCAGTTTTAGTCTTTTGGGGAAATATCAATTTTGTAATTCATGTGCAAAACTAGGAAAACAACTGACTATAATTGAAGTATTGGTAAAGGTGCAGTATCTTTCCACCCATGAAAAATCCTTTAAAATTACCACTTTTTGAGGGTAAAGAAAACAAAAATAACAGTAAAACATCCCAAGAAATGAGTAGTTTCCAAAATATGAAGAAATTATAAAGTGGGCGATCACTTTTCTATATTAATTTAACGTAAAATGAACATCCACTTTATAGCCAAGGTGGCCATAAAGTGGGTGCTCATTTTATGTTAAATTAATATAAAAAAGTGATCCCCGTTTGGTTAAACAGTAATGTGCAACTTTAAGGAAAAATTCACATAGCCCACTACACAATTCAGGTCATTAGTTTTCCAACAAGCCTTCATTTGTTAAATTCTGATCAATAGTTTCCGAGATGTTTAACTTATAAAATTGCCCCCAAAAGTGGTATATATGTATATCTATACCCGTTGCTAAATTGAATATTGAAAAGCTAAGATCTTTGGTTCGATGGGCTGAAACTACATGAAAATTTGCATGCTTTTAGAAGATTATAATACTATTCTATGGTTAAAATTTTATGACAATTGGTTAAAAGGAACCTATATTTTCAAACCAATAAAATAAGCCCAAATTAGCATATATATATATATATATATATATATATGAGCAAACAGTTAATAAAATATGTTAAAAAAACACTTTGAAATGAGTTAAAAACATATTTAATCTGAAAAGGAAACACTAGATAAATGGATAGTCCTTAATCCGCAGAGTTTCGAAGAAATACTTTCCTTCTCATCAGAGGGTAGGAATTAGCAAAATGCGGGATCGGATTTTGCATGCAGAAGTATTTGATGAAACAACAAATAAGTCAAAGATCTTACTTGAAAACAAAAAAAGTTAAGCAGAGGGAATATGGTAAAGAAAAAGGTGATTACACATGAATGGATAGTCTGGTGGAAGATAAAAAATCCAG
This sequence comes from Euprymna scolopes, assembly GCF_053919585.1. Lineage (NCBI taxonomy): Eukaryota > Metazoa > Mollusca > Cephalopoda > Sepiida > Sepiolidae > Euprymna > Euprymna scolopes. The sequence goes on along the minus strand of NC_136511.1, from coordinate 81,846,552 downwards.
TGACGGTAAAATCCAAATGTAAAACTTCAAGAAAGTTAAAAGAATTTCCATTTGTACAAGTAAAATCCAAGGAAATCCCGTAACTGGAAGAAGATGGTTCATAATAATCCAAAGGCAGAAATCCATGGAATAATTCACAAAAATGTGTGCAAGGAAAAAAGAAGATTCCAATAATATTAATAAAAGAAAAATAAATAAGATATGCTTTTCACTCTACTTCCGAGACATAAAAATATATATATATATATATATATATATATATATATGTATATATATAGTGTCATAGCAAACCAGCTTTAGTTTTGCCGCTTTGGGATGGAATTTGCTTTGGATTTTTTTTTTTTTTTTTTTTTTTTGCTTGGTTGTCTACCCTAGGGCATTGCAGGCCATAATATATATATATATATATATATATATATATATATATATATATACTAGTTGTCAGCCCGGCATTACCCGGTCATATAATATGCTTAAATATATTTAAATTTATGCAGATTGCTTATGCATTACAAAATCAATCCTCTATTGATTGCTACAAATTACGAGGAATAATTTGCCCAGTGGACTAATTTGCAAAAAATAAAATAATAAAATGTTTGTTTAAAATATCACATCAGTTGATATTTAGACTTGACTGCCCTGGAAAAGTCACTTTTGATTAATATTTAGCTTTAAAATATGCAAACGAAGAAATGATTTGTGGCAATTTTAAATGGCATCTCTTATCACAAATTGAACTCGTTAACAAGAAAAAATTAAAATAAAATGGTGAGGTACACTTATGCTTGAACAGGGGATTATTCGATCTGTAGTCGAATCCTCTGCCACTAAGCTATATCTCCAGATTATAATAAATCTAAAATGAAGAAATGACTTGCTGAAATTTTATTATCTCCCTTGCCGGTTTAACATAAAAAATATCCCCCTGTAAAGTTTTTTTTTCTATAGGAGAGAAAAGCTATTTTTTAGATAAGATTTTTTTTTTTATACTTATTGCATGAATTTCTGTACAAAACATATCTAAGAACACTGCCAGACATATGAATTACCTTTGTGAAATTTGCAAAAGATAGGCTCAGCCGTTTCGGAACCTATGAGGAAGGAACTCACACACACACACACACACACTTTTATATAAAAGTAAAGATTTATATTTAATAAATATGCTAATTAAAATAAACATTGACTAAATTACAATATTTATTAATCTGTTAAATATTCAAACAAGGATTTAAAATAAAAATCTTTTAATCCAGGGATTTTACAAAATATTTATCTTTGTAATAAATATATATTACAAAGATAAATATGACACACACACACACACTTATCTATCTATATATTAATAGGATAATGTGTGTGCTATTTACTCTGTGTCATGTTTACATCCGAGTGACTGTCGTTTGTTATGGACTTCCATTAGACCCAAAACTGAAGAGCCAGTGCTCAAAACAACGAGATATTATAATAAGGCTGACTGGGAAGCCATCAGGGAACTAATTAGAGATGCTCCATGGAAAAATATTTTCTCTCTCCCTGCTGAACAATGTGCAAACGAGACCACTGACTGGTTCAAAACTGCAATCAAAGCGCATGTTCCTATGCGGAAATTTTATAGTAAGCCCCACTCTCCCCAATGGTTTACGTCGACTTGTGCAACTGCAATTGCTCAAAAGCAGCATGCATACCGTAGGTTTAACCGACATAAGTCCAGTTCAAACAGACTGAAGTATATAGAAGCTAGAAATAACGTTAAGAAAGAAATAGCGACAGCTAAGAGAGAATTTACGGAAACCACTAAAAAGCGCATCGAAGCACAAAAACTAGGAACTCGCGACTTCTGGAAAATCTACAACAGTGTAGTAAATAATGGGCAATCAACAATTCCCCCACTAACCAACAATCACGAGGTTGTCTCCTCGGCAACCGACAAGGCTAACATGCTTGCCAGTCGGTTTGCCTCAAACTCCACACTGGACCCTTCCAACCACCCCCTACCTGACTTTCCTATGCGGACAGACGTCACACTAGACGATCTGAAAACCACCCCTGCTCAGGTGCATGCTATCATAAAAAACCTTGATACCTCAAAAGCATGTGGACCCGATCTTATCCCAGCTGTGCTATTAAAAAAGTACTCAGCCGAAGAAGCTTCAGTTCTCTCCAAACTCTACAACAAATGCCTTAATGAAGCTTGCTTTCCGGTCTGTTGGAAAACTGCTTCTGTTGTACTAGTATTCAAGAATTCTGGCGAAAGGACAGACCCATCAAATTATCGCCCCATTAGCCTCCTCCCACTTTTTGCCAAAATATTTGAGACCATAATTAACCATGCTCTAGTCCATCATCTTACAGATGCTAAACTACTGACTGACAAACAATATGGATATAGACAAGCCCGTTCCACAGCAGACATCCTAACTGTGATCTCTGAACGTATATACCATTCACTGGACAACGCTGGGGAGGGCAGAGCGGTAGCTCTAGATATATCTAAGGCTTTTGACAGGGTATGGCATGAGGGTCTCCTCAGTAAAATCAGATCATACGGTATCACTGGTAGAATACTTAACATAATTAAATCCTTCTTAGATAAGAGAAAAATCCAGGTTGTCCTTGACGGTCGTACATCTAAACAATATGATATAAATGCGGGGGTGCCCCAGGGTTCTATCCTTGGACCTCTATTGTTCCTGATATTCATAAATGACCTCCCCGACAACATTGCCTCTGAGATGGGTATATATGCTGATGACACTACACTCTATGGCAGGCACGACAGGAAGACGAATGAACACATTTCTAAAGAAATGGCAGAAACACTAGAGGAAGACCTCCAATCTGTAGTGGAATGGGGACAAAAGTGGTTGGTCGTGTTCAATGCTGCCAAGACTAAACTAGTTTCATTCAATAATTACAAGAAACCCTCTCTACCACCCATAGCAATGGCCAACGACTCTTTATTTGAGAGTTCATCTTTCAAACTCCTTGGCCTAACGTTCACAGGAAACATGAGTTGGAACAATTACATTGAAGGCATTGCCAGGGCCGCTGCAAGAAAGGTGGGCTCTCTCTACCGTGCTAGAAAACTACTAACACCCGAAAGTATCCTGTACCTCTATAAGGCCACCATTCGCCCATGTATGGAGTATTGCTGCCACATCTGGGCTGGTGCATCTTCTACTAGTCTCTCGCTCCTTGACAAGGTTCAAAAGAGAGTCGCAAACCTGATAGGCCCTGAACTGGCATCTAAGCTTCAGCCTCTGTCCCATCGACGAAATGTTGCATCCCTCTGCCTTTTCTACAAGTATTTTAGTGGTGAATGCTCTGACGAACTGCAATCACTTGTGCCCCCACGACGTGTGCACCCTCGACAAACCCGACAGGCTGCTAAATCCCACCCCCACACTGTAGAGATCACAAGATGTAAAAGATCTTTTTACTCCAATAGTTTCTTCCCCAGAACCGCTAGACTCTGGAATTCCATTCCAGGTCCCTGCTTCCCCAACAGTACTGACGTGCAGAAGTTCAAGTGTAACGTGAACCGACACCTTGCTGCCCAAATCCCTACATAGTACCCCAGTAGTTGTTGCCCCTGATAAGTAGCCCCCTACACCAAAGTGGCAATTTGCCTTGTTTGGGGTGAAAATGTAATAAAAAAAAAAAAAAAAAAAAAGTCATTTCATCAATAATTTTTCATAAATTTTGGTTTCGGTTTCGATTATAGCTGAAGGAACTCTAGTAATATATATATATATATATATATATATATATACATACTTTTTTCATAAGTTTTTGTTTCGCTTTCGATTCGAGCTGAAACACCCAAGTTATATAGATATATTTTTGAAATCGCAACTTTATAATATATAAAAATCGATAGAACTTTAACTCTATAATAATATATACAAAATCTGCAAGAATTAAAATATATTCAAGTGTACTTTACGATTGGGCTATACCAGGCGTCCCTGCTAGCTTAGATAAATATTTTTGCAGTTTTAACAAAAGAGCTACAATAATATTCTGAGCGTCTCCAATTACGCTGAACATCTACAGAATGCAACATCATTATATTGCATATAAATGGGTCCCCTGTGGAATTTCCACAGGTCCGCTAGTCTATATAAATAAACAGATGTATTTGTGTCTGTAAATATTTAACCGATAAACTCTTAAACAACTGGTCACATAACACTGAAATTAACAGTAAATAGTAATCGTACACCAAGGATGGTTTATAACGCATGTTGGCAATTTGGAATGCAAAATGTTCATTTCAACTTGCCGACATATTTCTATTACTTTTGTACATGTGCAATTTTTGAATTGAAGTGTTGTAATTTTAAATCTACCTTACCTGTCAATAGCTCAAACGATAGGAAAAGTGTCTGGAGTGCTAAATGTTTTGGTTTCGATTCTAGCTGATGGCACCCAGGTCATTTATTTTTTATTTTTTTTAACATTTTAAATTAGTACTACATGAATTAAAATATATTTAAGCATATTTTTTTGACCGGGCAATACAGAACATCTCTCACTATTTCATAAAATTTTCATTAATTTATAATTTTCATTAAATTACGCACAAGGCCAATCTGTTGTCTCATAGATAAAGACGAAATCCTTTTTGATAGGGGCAATTTTAATTTTTATCTCATGTTATCTTACTTTGGAGAGCTGAATAGCATAGGATGTAGGTACAGAATTCTACCAGACTAGTTTTCATATTGCCATCTGGACTTAGGGTTAATGGTAGGTTTAAGAAAGAACATTTTTTTTTTGTTTGTCTGACTTTTAACAGTGATACTTTTATACTAAAATTGGATCAGGAACATTTAAGTTAATTTCATCCTTTTTGTTTTCTGAATGAATTCTACCCATCCATTCTAAAATCGGATGTGTTTGCCCATATTATTCGCTGCTCTCATCGCCCCCTTTTTTGTCTGACATTCTCTATTTTCTATGTCTTTTTATTTTCTCACCATGATAATTTCTGAACTCTCAATGGACGTTCATGGTTTTGAATATTTTTTAGTCCTACTAGTAGTACCCCATCCCATCCTAACGTCCGTTTGCAATAAATAAATAAACCTACTAGTATGTGCTTGTATGTTTTCGGAAAATCAAATTTTGCCAATAATACCTATTTTTTTTTTTTTTTTTTTAAGTGAGGGGGAAGTATTTTATTGCATGTTAACGAAAAGAAAAAAATCCCAAATTTCTTTCATTTTCATACACGAAATTTATCTCCCTAAAAAATAAAAAAATTAAAAAAATTGGTTGATTTTACTTTGTACATTTTTACTGATACATAACTAACTAATATTAACTAGAAGACATACTTCACAAGGGCATCCCAAGTGAAGGAGTTGTTCACCAAGATATTTGTTCACATTACATTTAAATTTCAGCATATTAGTACAGACAAGAAACATGGAATTCCAAAGGATAGCAGTTTGAGTAAAGAAGCTATTAAAGTAGAAAGCCATCCGTCTTCTGGAGACTTCTACAGTGAAGGGGTGGAATTTTTCTGATTGTTAGGTTGGCTAGAGGATTGACGTCGAGGTAGAACCAGTGCAACAAGTTTGCCAGGTCACATTTCATTAAAGTACTTGTAAGACAAGCTTAGGGAAAGAAACATCGTGATAACGGAACGCTATCTGGTTCAGAAGTGAATGATCTTTTACTTTACATTTATATGTAATACTGAGCCTCACTCTAAATTCTAAGATAATTGTTTTCTAAGATTTTTACCGTATGGCACATTAACACATCCAAGCTGTTAAGTTGCACGTGGCGGGGTTTATTGCACCACTTTTGATTGGTTGAAATACAAATTAGTTGAGTTCTTGCTCTTTGTAATTTTTGTACTACCGTAAACATTTCTGTAATGTGTGCATATATTTTTGCAAAAGTAAAAGTCCACTTGAAGGATGGGGTACATTACTTTTTTTGAACTATTGTTCACTCCAATCAAGGCATATTGTCACTTGTACGTAAGGAGGCTACTATTTGGAACCATGTTTCCGGGGGACTATGCAAGGAGATGAGCGAGATGTCTGTTTACATTTGAATTCTACATGTCAGTACAGTTAGGGAAGTAGGAAACAGGGAGGGAATTCTTAAGTCAAGCAGTCGAAGGGGAGAAGCTACTGTAGGATTTCCGGTATTTGATTGAGGAAAAAGGAAAAAAAAAAAAAAAAAAAAAGGATTTGCTAAACCAATGAGATTTTTCATTTGTGCCATTTTTTTTTCTATTCATCGATTCATAACATTTTATTGGTGGCATTTGTACAGTACCATTTCCTTCAATGACATTTTTACCAACATTGTTAGAATTTACAGATTTTAGTTTTACTGTTATTATAAAAACAAATAGTTTGCATTTTATCATTAGTACCTTTAAAAAAAAAAAAAAATACAAGTATCGTTTTTGAATTAGAAATTAGGCTTAACTTTTTCCGATTCCAAATGTCTAAATACTAGTGACTGCCCCATTTTTATGAACAAGAATCTGGGAAACCGATGCCAAAATTAAACTCATCCAAAACCGTCCTATGCTGATCTATACAAATTTATTTTAATATAAGCAGATGAAGAAAACAACCCTGGAATTTCCACGGGTCCCACTACTTTTTGTAACAAAAGTTGTAAGCCAAATAAGAGTAACTCGGGGGGGGGGGAGGTATGTTTTTTTTTTTTAAGTGTAGCAGATTTTGAAACGAAACGCTTGCATTCTGCCAGGCCTTGTTTCAGGTGGAGTTTTGATGCAAATATGCAGGTGAGGCCAAATATTGTTTCCTTCTTTCTTGGTGTTTCACATAAAATAAACTTCAGCCATTGACTATGGCCGTTCCTTTTTATGACGATTGGTCACATTAATCACCACCTCTAGCTCCTTAAAAAACAAGGATTGGTATATTTTATTGATCACATTTTTTTTGTTTGCACAAAACGCCACAGTCATGTTTAGTCTATTTTTTTTTTTTTTTTTAATACTAAGTCATTGCTTATCAAGGTCAAAGCCACTCGAGGATAATACTTAATGAGATGGATGGATTGTCGGTGCTCTGGTAGCAGCATGGTGCCAAATTTAAAGATGAATTTAGGACGCTAAAAGCTTTATAATCGAAAAATGATCTCAAATCCACCGTCTTTTTTTGATGTATATTAATTATAATTAACTTGAAGGATTTCTTTCCAATTCTCATTTATTTAAAATCAATGAAAATGGAAAACAATTTTTTAAATTATAATTTATTTCCTTAACTCTAAAAGACCCAAGTTAAAGGTGAATATATTATTGCAATGAAATGATATTAATACAATGTACAGATCTTAAAAAAGTGAGATTAACCTAGTTGAATTTAAATGTCATTTAAATTAATTTAATCATATCGCATCCATGAACCACCTTTTCTTTTATTGTAATGAATCTTAAGTCTAATGTTAAGGGGAAAAAATTGTTTTTCATGATTTTTTTTTTTTTTTAAATAAAAAATAAAAATTGTCTTAATTATAATTAATGTACACAAAAAAAGAAAACGATGCACCACAGATTTCAGACCATTTTTCAGTTGCGTAGTGCACAGAATTGCAAGTTGAATGAAATAATTATGAGAATAGAAAATGATGAAATAAAATTTGATTACTTATTAGGATGGTTTATGACAAGTATGTATTAAATTTAAAGATAACCACATGATAGTATACAGGGAACCCATTCCATGCTAATGTGTTTCCGCAGAAGAAAAGTTCTTAAAATGAAAATGTTGCTTGATGTTAGGCACGCGAGTTCTTACACTTGTGATGATTGTCAAGTCTTTTGTCTGTTCCTACAAGCAAGGCCTTTGTCAAGTTTACATATCACTAACTATATATAGTTAGTGATTTCTCACTCGATGCTTGTTAATGGCTATAGTGCTAGCTGCAAGTGCTATGAGAAACTATCGTTAAATTCTTATGTTGCTTATATTCTACAAAAACCTCGCTCGTTCCAACGTGCGACAGAAAGGCACTTTGGTTATTAAGGGGTTCCGTATGCGATGTTTGAGTCCCAGTTAAGCAGTTGCATCAATTTCAGGTTTTAATCCATATCTCTCCCAATAGATGTGTAATGATGAGTGAAATGATGACTTTGGTGAATCTAGAAAGGAAAATCCTGAAGAAAAACCTGATTGGTGTGTTGACATTAAGTTGCACATCTTATGATTATCAGCATGTCCGAAACGTTTGTGTGATGCTGGGCAAGCCACATGAGGGGATGAACTAATTCAATGGCACATATGAGTTCAATGAAAAAGAATAATACTGTACACTGACTACAGCTGTACTCCACACACGAGATGAAAACCCATATATATATATATATATATATATATATATATATATATATATATATGTCTGTCATAAATAGAAATCTGTTGATTTCTGAAAAGATTATTTCTTCATAGATCTTGTTTACATTTAAACAGCTAACATAGTTATATATCCTTTGTTTCTACAAACATGATTACTGGAATTTACCCTTTTTATGTATACATGCTGTGGAGTTAACAACAAAAAATAAAAAACTACAAAAGAAAACATGTATTGAGCTTTAATTTAACAAGTCTGACTATTAAATATATTTCATGTAACCATGTATTATAGATATATTTTCAGTATTTACTTTAACAGTATCATAACCTGAAATATGTGTGTGTTACAGAAGATCAGAAAACATTGGTACTGTCGGTTTCAAATCCAAGACAAAGGAGACCATAATCTGGTCATCTATGTTGAACTCTCTTCAGCCTTTGTATGTTTTTTCTGATCTTCTATAACGCATATATATATATATATATATATATATATATATATATAGGGAATTAGACCTGGAGTCCAAAGAGCAGAGTTTATTTTAGTGTATTAATACTTTTAAAAGAAACAGTGCCCATTGTACTGTAGATATATAATAAGCTCAATAGGTATAGGTATCCTTTAATATTGAGTAAAACGATTCATAATTGTGAATTAAAAATCAGTCTCAAAAGGAAAACCAACAAAATCAAATCGATTGTACGATCGTTTCGGAAACAATGTTCATTTTATTGAAATTGACAATAAGTATTGACAATAATTTGACAAAGGTTTTGCCCTTTGAACATAGTCGCCTCATCAGCAGAAATAGGAGGGGGTGGAGAAGTTAGACACCAAAATAAAACTAGCATTTTAGTCATGAGTAAGGCAGACATTCCTTATTTAGCTCCATTTATAAAATTTGTTTTAAGTTCAGTTAATCTATCTTTTGGCATACTGTTATATCTTGTTATAAAAGTTATAAAGAAGTTACTATGAGTACGAACCTACAAAAACATTTTATAATGAAGCTAAATGAAGAATATCTGCCTTACTCACGACAAAAATGCTAGTTTCATTTTGGTGGCTTTAACTTCTACCCCCCTCCCCCTATTTTTGCTGATGAGGCGACTATATTTAAAGGACAAAACCTTTCTCAAATTATTGTCAGTACTTATTGTCAATTTAAATAAAATAAACATTGTTTCCGAAACGATCGTACAATCGAGTTGATTTTGTTTTTTTCCTTTTGAGACTGATTTTTAATTCACAATTATGAATCGTTTTACTCTCTATATATATCACACTCTTATATTGACATTTCTTTATAATCAAGCACTTTGCTGGGATTCTCTCCCGCAAATCATACACATGCACACATATAGAAAAATATAAATTATGTTGGGTTTTTATTACAATTTTGAAATATTTTCTGAACTGTTTATATGTAATGGCCTGAAAAAGACATTAAAGGAACATTATTTAATGATTATAAGTTAGAAAAATAATACAATATTCTTTTTTTTTTTTTTTTTTTTTTCAATTTTCAGCAGTGTATTCAATTTTTTATATACAATGTAAAATAGTCCACATATTTTTTTATTTTTTATTTATTTATTTTTTTTTTTATTCAATTTTCACCCCAAACAAGGCACAGTGCCACTTTGAAGCAGGGGGCTACTATTAGGGACTTAATTTGCGGGGTCATTATGAAGGGAGAAGAGTAGAAAGATGTTTGTTAACATTACTCTTGAACTTCTGCATATCATTGCAGTTGGGAAAGCAGAATCCCGGAAGGGAGTTCCAAAGACCCGCAGTTCTGGGGAAGAAACTATTGGAGTAAAAGACTTTCTTGCACCTAGGGATCTCTACTGTAAAGCGATGAGACTTAGTAGCTTGTCGGGTTTGTCGGGGGTAGTTACGTCGGGGAGGTACAAGTGTTTGCAGTTCGTCAGAGCATTCACCATTAAAGTATTTGTAGAATAGGCAGAGGGATGCAACATCTCGTCGATGGGACAGAGGCTGAAGCCTAGATGACAGTTCAGGACCTATCAGGTTGGTGACTCTCTTTTGAACCCTGTCCAGGAGCGAGAGACAAGCAGCAGATGCACCAGCCCAGATGTGACAACAGTACTCCATACATGGGCGAATGGTTGCCTTAGAGGTATAGGATACTGTCAGGCGTAAGTAGTTTTCTAGCACGGTAGAGGGAGCCAACCTTCCTTGCAGCAGCCTTGGCAATGCTCTCAATGTATCTATTCCAGTTCATATTCCCTGTAAACGTTAGACCGAGGAGTTTAAAAGAAGTACTTTCAGGCAATGTGTTCTTGGCCATTGCTATTGGTGGTAGAGAAGGTTTCTTGTAGTTATTGAAAGAAACAAGCTAAGTCTTAGCAGCATTGAATGTGACCAACCATTTTTGTCCCCATTCCACTAGGGATTGGAGGTCATCCTCTAGTGTTTCTGCCATTTCCTTGGATATGTGTTCATTTGTTTTCCCCTCATATCTGTTATAGAGAGTGGTGTCATCGGCAAATATACCCATCTCCGAAACAATTTTATCAGGGAGGTCATTTATGAATATCAGGAATAATAGAGGTCCAAGGATAGACCCCTGAGGTACTCCCGCATTTATGTCATATTGTTTGGATGTACGACCGTCGAGGACAACTTTGATTTTTCTATTACTTAAGGAGGATTTAATTACATTGTGAATTCTTCCAGTGATTCCATATGATCTAATTTTCCTTAGAAGACCATCGTGCCATACCCTGTCAAAAGCCTTAGATATATCAAGGGCCACCGCTCTACCCTCCCCTGTTTTATCCAATGAACGGTATATACGTTCAGAAACTACAGTTAAGATATCTGCTGTTGAACGGGCTTGCCTGAATCCATATTGTTTGTCAGTCAGGAGTTTAGCAGCTGTTAGGTGCTGGACTAGGGCTTGATTAACTAAGGACTCAAATATTTTGGCGAAAAGCGGGAGGAGGCTAATGGGGCGATAATTTATTGGGTCAGTTCTTTCACCAGAATTCTTGAAGACTGGTACCACAGAGGCGGTTTTCCAGCAGTCGGGAAAACAAGATTCGTTAAGGCATTTATTGTAAAGTTTGGAGAGAACTGGAGCAACCTCGGCAGAGCATTTTTTAATAGCACAGCCGGGATGAGATCTGGTCCATATGCTTTTGAGGTGTCTAGGTTTTTTATAATAGCATGTACCTGATTTTTCAACACTCAATAACATCACATTTAAAACGTATTATCGGAATTTCTATTACGTTTGGTTTGGTTGTTTTGTTTTACGGCATATCAACCCTTTTCAGATTATTTACTGCTGAATTCAGTAATTTTGGGAAAACTTACTATGATTCGAATTCTTTATATCTTCAAATATTTATTCATTGTGTTTGGTTTAGTTGTCTTGTAGGAGAAAATTATGTTTGAATTTGGAGAACATGATTTAGTTTTCAAAGAGAAAGAGGACCCCCCCCCCCAACAAACAAGCAATAACATCAATGTTTGATGCATTTTAGGTCAGGAAGCCAGTATCTTCATACAGCCTGATCTGGTAACAGCATATTTCCATCAAGATCATTTTATATTAAACTACATAATAAATTGATCTCTCCTCTAAAAATTTAACAAAATATTCCGGGAGATTGGTTTTTAATTTATGTTGGCGTTGTATGCATGCACACCATTTTCTTAATTTCATTTTTTAAAGTAAATATTTGGACATTAGGTGTTCGCACATTCTAAAGGAATAGAAGAATAAAACCAATTTTACTTAAATGATTGATTTCCAAGTCTCTAGTTCTTTGGAAATTTTATATATATATATATATATATATATATATATATATATATATATATATATAATTTAAAGGGGGTTAGAACAGTAGTCTAAAGAGCAGAGTGTATTTTAATGTGATAGTAAAATTACTAATTTAATTAAAATACAAGAAAAGAACAGTGCTCGTTGTAATTCAGATATATCAATCACATTACTAAATATATATATATATATATATATATATATAAACACCCACCCTGAACCAGAGTTCGAACCCACAACCATCAAGTTGATAGTTCTACTCTGTCCTATGAGTTAGGTTCCCAATAAACGACTTCCTCAAACGTGTATTTACATAAACATTTAACCACCGCGTTTTAAAGTGCTCGATTTGTTTATTTACAAAGAGCTTTGCATTATGTTTGACATCCGTGCAACAGTCTTATGTCTCTGTAAAGATCAATTATTTGTCGTTTTTCATACCAGGTACCATTGATACTGTTGTGAGTTTATTTGTAACCATCTATATTAATCAATATTCTTGCATTTTATTCATAATGGATTGTCCAGATGGATTGCATAAAATAAGAATTTGAAAAAGTGTTGTCAGAAAAAAATAAAATAGCCAAAGTGTAAAGGAGACCCCCCCCCCAAAAAAAAACCCCGACATAACAAGATAAAACAAAACAAAAACAGTGTAATAAAGTCAACTGTCTGATAATACTTCAAATGGATTCCATTTTAAGAATTAATATTCAATAGGTTTTTATTGTATCTTGCTGGGCCATTTTATTTCTCCTACGCACTTTGATCTTATTTTAGCCAGCTATATTGACAACACTTTCTTTGAATTGTTATTTTGTGTTAACAATCCATCATAACACCAGGTAACCTTACTAATAATCTACACATTAATACCGTACTACTTTTAACGTACGTACGTGTATCGCGCTTTCCAGATTATAAATTATTCGATCGGGAGAAGGAGGATAGGTGATAATATACTACAAACATTAAATTAATATATAGATACTTCTTGCTTTTTAGAGCAGTTTTATTAATATTGAATTTGAAAAGTTTTGTGTGTGTGTGTGTGTGTATATATATATATATATATATATATATATATATATATATATATATAATTTACTATAATAATCATTAAATACCTACAGACACTAGTATTTCATCCTTTTGGGAATCATCAGTGCAGGGTGTCACGATTAACACCAGTTGATATTCGAATCCGGCAACAGAAGCCATCTCTGGCTTCATAAGCAAGGACCTTATCCATTCGGCTAACCGTGAGAAATACTGTTGAAATTTAAACATTTATTTTTTAAATGCTTTTTAACGTCTGTCAGTGATATAATCATTATATGGTGATTATGGTGATCTGCGTATATATATATATATATATATATATATATATATATATATATATATAAAATTATGCTACTACTAAGTCCTAAATTACTAACCCTAAGTCCGAGGAGCAAACCCTCGTTGTACAAATCGTCTTAAAACCACACATAATCGTCTAAAAATTAAGAAAAAAATCTCACGGGAGTTATTTTTATTAAAAAAAAAAATCGTCAACTTCCTTAAAACATTAGAATGGCCCTAAAATATAAGATTATTTTACATTAAATTTTTATAATTAAACTTATATTTCTGTTTTTTTGTTGTTTTTTTTAATTATTTCTGCCAAGTTTTTCAGTATGTTCATTTGTAATTGCAAAAAAAAAGGACAATCACATATTTTGGACAGACATGTAGAGGGCGATTTAACAAGTATTAACCTACATTAATAGCAAATAAATCTTGCAATATATTCATTTTAAAACATTCCTATTATTAGGTTTCAGTTTCTTGTACACAAAAATGCATTACAATTTCATTTTCTTTTTTTATTTTATACGTGGATTTTTTATGGTATGTGTATTTACTGCAGATTACTTGGCAACTATTAATTTTGGGAGATGTTCAGTGCATGTTTGGATTCCTTGCACAAAAATGTATTTATATGGCAAATTTTATCGCTTACCCTGGTGCTACATTTTTGCATTTACCGTACAGTTTTCAATAAATCTTTTCAACATGTATATGGGCCAAACCTCTACTTGTAGACTATGGTATATGTACTTAGACTAGAGGTTCTCAACCCGAGCTAAATATTATACTCAGGAGTAAATAATTGAAGTACCTGATTTAAAAATAATTTTTCAGATTATATCATAACTACAAATGAACACATATCCAAGAAAATGGCAGAAACACTAGAGGATGACCTCCAATCCGTAGTGGAATGGGGACAAAAATGGTTGGTCTCATTCAATGCTGCTAAGACTAAGCTTGTTTCCTTCAATAACTACAAGAAACCTTCTCTACCACCAATAGCAATGGCCAAGAACACATTGCCTGAAAGTACTTCTTTTAAACTCCTCGGCCTAACGTTTACAGGGAATATGAACTGGAATAGATACATTGAGAGCATTGCCAAGGCTGCTGCAAGGAAGGTTGGCTCCCTCTACCGTGCTAGAAAACTACTTACGCCTGCCAGTATCCTATACCTCTATAAGGCAACCATTCGCCCATGTATGGAGTACTGTTGTCACATCTGGGCTGGTGCATCTGCTGCTTGTCTCTCGCTCCTGGACAGGGTTCAAAAAAGAGTCGCAAACCTGATAGGTCCTGAACTGTCATCTGGGCTTCAACCTCTGTCCCATCGACGAGATGTTGCATCCCTCTGCCTGTTCTACAAATACTTTAATGGTGAATGCTCTGACGAACTGCAAACACTTGTACCTCCCCGACGTAACTACCCCCGACAAACCCGACAAGCTACTAAGTCTCATCCCTTTACAGTGGAGATCCCTAGGTGCAAGAAAGCCTTTTACTCCAATAGTTTCTTCCCCAGAACTGCGGGTCTTTGGAACTCCCTTCCGGGATTCTGCTTTCCCAACTGCAATGATATGCAGAAGTTCAAGTGTAATGTTAACAAACATCTTTCTACTCTTCTCCCTTCATAATGACCCCGCTAATTAATTCCCTAATAGTAGCCCCCTGCTTCAAAGTGGCACTGTGCCTTGTTTGGGGTGAAAATTGAATAAAAAAAAAAAAAAAAAAAAAAAAAAAAACATACCTGTATTCATGACTTTGTTTGTCTACAGACTCGAAATTTGATATACAGGGTACTGAGGTTTGGGGAAGTCTATTTCGGACAGAAATTTGGTTGTTAAGGGGTCAAAGTTCAACGATTTGAGCTTTGAAAACTCACCAAACTCCGACAATTTTTTGGTCTAAACACTTGAAATTTTAGATATAGGTTCCTTGGACATGGATCTAACTTAATAACTTGATTTGAGCACAAAACAAATGTTAAGGGGTCATAATAGGAGTCAAAGTTAAAAAAATTGACCGCTTTTTTTTTTTTTTTTTTTGCTCAGCATACACCTCCAAACCCCCGGGCAACGCCGGGCACCCATGCTAGTATATATATATATATATATATATATATATATATATATGACAAAACAGCCGCGTGCGTTTTTGTATGTCCAGCAAAGGCTTCTCGGTGGGGGTACTATTTCTTAGAACATTTTATATACTCTCTAGATCATAATATCTACGATTTGCGAAGGAACGTCGTATCCAGATTTATTTTGATCGACTTTTATAAAATTCACGCGATTTCATCCTCTTGCGTATTTGTGTTTTTCGTATAAAAGCAAGACTAATAGCAGCAAACATCAGTCGCTGGCCTTCTCGGCCGGGACCTCCAGAAAAGCAATAAGCTTTGATCAAGGTGGGGAAAACTCTTCATATCAAACAATTGCTATTCCTTTGGGGGGGGGCTGGTTTTCCCCAACATCGTGGGGAAACAAAGCTGAACTAGTCTTCAGCCAACGTTCATTTTTGCATTCACTTAGCAAGTCAACATTTTGATTGACATCACTAAATATAAATGCTTCCCACTTTCTATGACATCGTAGCGTAGCGGTAAAAGTTCACGTTTTCTTTCACTTTCTTTTCCGCCTTCGCGTCACGGGTTTGAACCTGCCTGCATACTAACATTTTTTTTTTTTTTTTTTTTTCAAACACCCGGGCAACACACGTCACGGGTTCGAGCCTGCCTGCTTACTAACAATCTTTTTTTTTTTTTTTTTGTGCTCAACACACACTTCCAAACACCCGGAGGAAAATAATATATTTATATAAAATCTAAAATCATAAACAATAAAATATATTTTTTTTAATTTTGTTTTTTTGTGACTATGATGGTTATAATTTTTTTGTTGCGGCGTGGGGGGGGGGGTAAATGGAGAAATACAGCCGAGAGGTCAATGATGAAGGAAAGGTTGAGAATGGCCGACTTAGACATTCAAATGTGTTAGAGATTTACTATGTCTAATAATTGATTTTTTTTACCGCTCCATCAATCTGTAGTTATAAAATTCTGTATGTGAAAAAAAAAAAGACATTAAAAAGCGAACGAAAAAAAACAAACAAAAACTATAAGAAATCTTGACTAACATAATTTTTTTTTTTTCTTATGAGAAAAAAGTGTAAGGTTGCAAAGGATTTCTATAAATACAATTGTCATTTTCAGTGGTTCTGTTTTAGCTTTTTTTTTTTTTATACAAAGAAGTCACCCCTTACTGAGGCCTGGAGGATAAGGGTTAATGTGTAAGGTAGTCAATGGGACAATATCGTAGTAAGTATCGTACTAGTGGAAATTTGATAAATTGGATTACTTAAGGGGAACAGGTTATCAAGAACTTGTTTGTTAGATTCGAAGACGACCATATTGTAGTCAGCTGGAAAACAGACAAACGTTATTTCCATGGCAAGTGCTCGTCTGAGCTCCAATCTCTGGTCCCCCTCTCGCCAATATTTCATGAAAAACACCTGTCTACTGAAACCACTGTCAATAATTTTCCCTAGTCTTTATCTGTGCCTAAATCAAAACGTAGATTCCATGAACAAAGCTTCTTTTTTAAAAGTGCACGCCTGTGAAACTCTGTTCCGTTTGCCTGTTTCCCACCTGACTACAGCTTGGATTTCTTCAAGTTCAACATAAACAAATTCCTGATAAACCGCCCCCTTAAGTAAGACACTTTATCAAATCTCCATTACTAACGATTACTACGATCCCATTGATTACTGTACACGCAGTAACCCTTATCCCTGAGTGGCTTCCAGGCCTTGATAAATGGTGACTACCATGTAAAAAAAAAAAAGAAAAAAAAAAGTGTTCCACAGGCATACAGTTCTAAGAAAGAAGCTTTGTTCATGGAATCTATGTTTAGTTTTAGGCACAGAGAGTGGGGAAAAATATTGATAGTGATATCAGCTAGACGAGTGTTTTTCATGAAAGTTTGGCAAAGGGGCACCATAGATTGGAGCTCAGACGAGTAAAAGGCTACATTTTCTTTCCATAGTATATTTGTGACAGCTAAGCTGGAGGTTTATCCTTGTCATCAAAGTCAAAAGTCATTGTTGAAATTACTTTTTTCCCTGTTAACTGGTATGTTGCTAGTCCTGTCTAGTTCTAGGGGCCACTCTCCCAGGCTTTGCCTTCTCACCCTTTGAGGTTAGCTTATTGCTGATCACCTGAGGCACCCAAAGAATAGTGACGGGACTACCCAGGCATTTCTTGTAGTCTAGTGTGCTCTTTCTCTAGGATGGTGATCCTTCAATCTCCACTTTCTGACCCTTGTCACATCTTCCTGCCATGGGAGGAAAATAAGTGTGGTTGCAACATTCCAAATAATTCTTTAGGTTGTCTCGGAAAGTTATATAAACCATTTTCAAAATATTTTTAATTATTATTAAAAAGAAAAAAAAAAAGACTGAATTTTCTGTCTTAATTTGTAACCTGATGTACTTTGGCTGCTTTGTTTTCGATTCTCCAATGAGTTATATAAAACTAATTGATATATTTGTCTTAATCTGAAATTTAGATAATTTTTGTTTTGTTTTTGCTTGTAACTTATGCGTGCATAGTATGCATCTAGTTTTTTTTTTAATCGTCAAATAGAGGGGTAAGGGGGGTTCAATGTTGTATGTATGCCTGATAAATGTATTAGTGGGGGGGGGGAAGGTGGCATTGTTCTAGACAACATGGTTTAATTGATGTCAATTTACCGAAGATCATGTTTGCAAAATTTTTATTTTCATCTTTTTTGTATAATTTTTATTTTACTCTTTATTTTTAAATTAGTTTTTCATTTATCTTTTTAACCATTGTTGAAGCCCTGACGAGCTGGTTAACATTGGAATATAGATGAATCTGCATAGGGATTTTCTGATGTTTATATAATTTTACTTACTTATTTATTACTTTATGCCCCCCCCCCCCCGACTTCAACTTTTAAATGTCTTCCAATTATTATCAAGTTTCCTCAGGTAATAACGTTCATGTGAGAATCTAACACCCACGACCAAGTATTCACAATATTCATTGTTTTCACTGTAACAAAATTCCAGTAAGCGGTCAAATAAAACTTCTTAGCAATGCAAAAATATTTCTTGTTGTTGTTCTAGAGTGACCTAAATAATCTAGCTTCTGAGAATTTGTTTTATAAAGCCGGCAGAAAATAGTAGCTTGGCCGCTGTTGGCTATTTTAAATTAATTATACCTTGAACTTCTCTGTAAACAAAAATGTGCTGGTAACCACGGTTGTGACAGGTATTCATGAGACAGTAGTAAAATAAATACAAAGAATAATTTAAAATTAAAATCTCTATCCATAGTACCCTCAGACAATTTTAAATTTGTATTATGTTACTTACCTCCCTCCACTCCTTTTTAAAAGATGGAATCGCCCATCAATTCTGATGTCGCTGTTATGGCACTCTTAACGAAAATTTACTTCTCTTCAAAGATCGTAAAATAATAATGTATCTTCCTTCCTGGTGGACTTGTATAATAATAGAACGCATAATCATGTTGCCACACCAGTTCTCATTCGATAACCGGCCAGTACCAGATGGATAACCATTTGAGAATACCAGGCGCTGTATGTAGTAGGGCCTCAACACTTCTAGCAGCTCCTGCATCTCGCCTGTCCTGTTGCTGAATTGGGCTAGTTGGGACGAGAGTGAGGCGGATCTGCGCAAACTAGTTTCACTCTAAACAAACTCCCAGCACGTGTCATCCTTCATCCCTAGGATGATCAGATGGCCTTCATTTTTCAGACGAACGAACATTGATAATTATTGTATAGAATGGAAATATATCATAAACTGCTATAAGTTTTGGAGATAGACGGTGCATAACCAGATGTATTCTTGCACTACTTCATTAAGGGCTTATTATACATAAGGGACAAAGTACTTTGATAAGTATGTTTCAGTTTGAACAAAGGTGATACAGCAATATCGTAGGGTCTCTGTTTGCATTAGACGTCTGTAGAATGTAAATATTTGTAAGCACTGCAACAATATATAACAGATGTAAGCTACAACGATGGAATTTCCACAAGTCTTGCTTGTATAATAACATGCAAAAGCACGTTCATACATAGGTTCACTTCACACATTCATACATAGGTACGTTATTACAATTCACACATTAAAAAATGTGATCTTCACCCATTTTGGAATGAATAGTTCCAAAATCGAA
Source organism: Euprymna scolopes (assembly GCF_053919585.1). Classification (NCBI taxonomy): domain Eukaryota; kingdom Metazoa; phylum Mollusca; class Cephalopoda; order Sepiida; family Sepiolidae; genus Euprymna; species Euprymna scolopes. The sequence continues at coordinate 81,826,780 of NC_136511.1, read as the reverse complement.
TCACACTGTCATCGACTGACACATTTCAATTTTAAATGGATACATTTACAAAAATAACATTTGTTTTATTGATTTGAAGAATATTTAGCAGACAATTTTTTACGGTAAGAAGGCGGAGGGAAATTTATTTTTGCAAACAGAATTAAATTGATACAATTTAAAATATTTAACTTGAAATATATCCTATTTTTATGATATTCAAAGCACATGTATGAAATTTTCAGGAGAAGATGAAGGTGGTTCGAAATCTCTATGTACTCTATTAACCTAAGTGATCTGTCGGGACTGAGCCTCTTTTAAAAATTCAAATATATCCTATTTTGAAATTATGTATCAAATTCTGAAAGGAAGACAATGGAAGTGGTTCCGAATCTCTATTATCGATCCTATGCATTTCAATAAGAGACATTCGTTTTATTGATTTGAAGAATATTTAGCTAACAATTATTTTTTAAGAAGACGGAGAATATTTATTCTTTGTTAAAATGAATTATTGCCTTTTTAATTTAAATAATAAAAAAAAAACTGTTTTATTTATTCAAAGAATATTTACCAAGTACAAATATGTTCATGGAAGGACAAAGACTATTTATTTAAATAGTATTTCTCATGACACATTATTTCAGAATGAGTATTATTATTAATAATAAACTAACGCTTAAATATGATATTTTAATTTGTCCCGATTTGGTATATATTATTATAGTCGTGATTTCAAAAGTAAAAAAAAAAGTATTTAGGTGCCATCAGCTAGAATTGAAACCAAAAACTGTAACATTCAAAGCTGGTGACGTTACCACTGTACCAACATGACCGATTAAAAAATAAACTTAGATGAATGTACAAAATGTTTAATGATTTTTTTCCTATTTTGACCCCTTACAATGTTAACTGGCTAAAAACCTATAAAAGAACGGCCTGTAAAAAATTCAATCATTTGAAGCCCCTAGTGCCGCTCTGCGACTTTTAGTTTCAAAGGAGATAGTCTGAAAATATGGAGACACAAACATATAGTCGTTTATATATTAGATTATACAGATGTGAAAAGCAGTGTGGAATTTCCATGGGGTTCGATGATAAAAATCATTGCACGTTTTGGCCAAAACATCAATATATTTTCTTTTATCACATGGTCATAAAACCGTCTTATTTTTTTATTTATTTATTTATTTTTTTTTTAAGTAAGCTGATTTTTTTTTTTTATAATCGAACTTCCGTACACTCCTAGAATCTTAGCATTCCACTTAGATTACAAGCAGCTTTTGTGTTTTAATTATTTTTATTTATTTTTTTGCTTTTGACATGAGACTGTATTGTGACACCTGGCTTGGTAAAGGTATAGATTACGGCGGCGTCCTTAGAGATGTACAAAGACTCATGCTAACAATTAATCTATATATATAAAAGCCAAACGTCTGTGTGTATGTATGTTTGTTTGTAACGCTAAAACTTTTGAAAGACGGAACCAAACTTGACAAATTTGGTATCATATCGAAGCCCCATCACCCGGATGACAAATATCGAAATTTCACGTCAAACGGACCACTAGAAGTTGGTCAACTGATCAGTTATCTTCGAGGGGGGCCCCCAAAAAACCTGTCATTATCTATATATATAAAAGACAAATGTTTGTTTGTAACGCTAAAACTTGAGATGAAAGATTCCTCTCCCCTAAGAATAAAACATATGTTCAATATCTGCTTTTGTTTTTTCATTGTTTATACGGTCCCGAGCAACGCCGGGTAGCCCTGCTAGTCTTTTTATATAAAGCAAAATTATCCTTTTTTGGTTTTCTTTTACCTCGGTAGAAGTTCTTAGAAATCAAAAGGACCCCCTGTCTGGGGCTAACACTGTATTTCTATATGAGGTACATAGATATCCGACTACTCAATCAAGGTTATTCTCCACCTTTCAAACGTTGAGTTAGTAAAGTGGCGGAGAACATTAATTTTTCTCTCCTCAATTGTCCGGTTAACCACTCTACAGTATATCCTTCTTTTGGTCTGATGGTTTTACTGGATTCCAGGACAAGAATTCATCAGGTCTAGTGGAATCTCCAGCTTATTGCTGTTATTTGAAGTAACATCATTTGGAGAATGTGCACCATTCCTTGTATAAGTCATATGGTGCTGTTTGGTAGATAATTCACATCACGTATAGAATACTTTGTTTATAAGCTAAATACTAGATTAAAAGAAAGGTATATTATTAACGTGAAGGAAGAAAGAGAAAAGAAAATTTTTTTATTGATCCTTTTAAGACTATACAACATTTAGAATTATTCATGTGCTGGTTGTGGTTAAAATTTGTGTTGTCCTGACAAACCTTTGCAAAGAGAGATTGAAGACGCTCGAGGATCGTGTCTCAAACTCTCCTGTGTATGTTTATATGTGGATACGTGTCGCACGGCATCAAAATTAAATGGTTGGTCTAAGAACCAAACTAACTGCATATTTGAAATTGGCACTGAGTTGATATCAAAAGTTCATTTTCTAAAACTCAACCCACCCCTTCTTGAGTGAGAGAAGAAATCCTTTGCAACATCTCTGCCTCATCTAGTAGACAGAACCAAAGAGACGGTCTAGTCTTTTTATTTTTTATTTTTTTAACGTCTCACTATTCTGTCATTGCTTGTTTCTCATCCTTACAACTCCGATTTACCAACCTGTATTTTACGTAATCTACTTATCTCCTGTTTTAATATCACTACATACAAATTTTGTATGGAATAATTTCTGTGCTTTTTTGTTGGAGCGAAGTTAGAAAATTGAAATATTGAGTTTCAAGCAAAACCAATGGTATCTGCTGAATTGTCATGTTACAGCAATGAACATATCCAAAAATTACGAAAAACGATGAGATAGAAAATTAATTAAAGAAAATAGTTTTTGAAAAAATTAGCAATTTTAGCTCACATAACTAAAGAGCGCTTATATTAGCAGGGGAGGTAATTCATTATTGAAAACTCCAAAACTTTGGCCAATTTTGGAGAAGTTTTTTAAATGGACTTGTATACACTGAATCAGCAGAATTATTTTTCAGCTAATAAAAATTCCAAAGGAAAAAAAAAAAACGAAAATTGTTATAAGTTTTGTTCATTTTATTTTCTACCTGCTTTGATTTTAATAAATCTTTTATTAACATTACATGTTATTTCACCTGTGTTTGTGTCACGTCATGACAAAACAAATATGGCCAAAATCATTTTTTTCTTTGAATAATGGAAATGTTTTATGTAAAAATGCAGTAATATTTAACTAATTGTAAGATGGCAATTAGGTAGATAACATTGCTTATTGTTGAAATTGACAAAAAAAAAAAAAAAGTATTTGTTTTTTAATGAAAACTTAATTTTTCGGCTATTGGATTTAGCTACAATAACAAAGTACCGAAGTTTCCTTCATCACCTTCTCAAACAAGGTTGCAATATTTTTTGTGGGCATTTAAATTTTATATCTATATAAATTTAGCGCCCTACCAATGTTGAGACTTATGCTAGTAAAAAAAAAAAAAAAAAAAAAAAAAAATCATCGCTACTATTATATAAAAGTCACTTTGTGTGTGTGAGTTCCTTATAGGTTCCCAAACGGCTGAGCTTATATTTTGCAAATTTCACACAGTTAATTTATATGTCTGGCAGTGTTCTTAGATATGTTTTGTACAGAAATTCATCTGATAAGTATTGAAAATAAAAAATCCGATCCTAAAAATAGTTTTTTCTTATAAAGAATAGTAAAAAAAAAAATTTTGAAAAGGGAATTTTTATATGCTACACCAGCAATGGATAAAATAAAGTCTTAGCAAAGTATTTCTTAAAAAATACAAACACAATTATTGATATCTGGAAGTATAGCTCAGTGGTAGAGCATTCGACTATGGATCGAATGATCCCTTGTTCAACCCCTCACCATTTTATTTTAATTTTTTTTTCTTATTAATGAGTTCAATTTAAGGTAAGAGTACCATTTAAAATCACCGCAAATCATTTTTATTTTTTATTTTTTTTTTTTTTGCATATTTGAAAACTAAATATTAATCAGAAGTGACTTTTCCAGAGCAGTCATCGTCAAGCCCAAATATCAGCTGATATGTTATAAACAAACACAGACGAAATTTCATGAACGATATTATCATTATCTTTATATTTTTGGGAAATATTTTTTGCAAATTAGTCCACCGGGCAAATTATTCCTTCTAATATATAATAATCAATAGAGAACTGATTCTTTAATAATACATAAGCAATCTGCATAAATTAAAATATGTTTGTTGTATGACCAAGCAATACCGGCTGTCCAGCTAGTATTTATTTAAATAGCAGAAGCGTGTGTGTAATTAACCTAATGGATACTCTTGCAAACTTTGAAATCTACTATGCCAAGGTAAAATCCAATTAGAACTATAATATTCATTTCCACATCTCTACTATTAAAGATGTATTTTTGTTTTTACTAAGGACCCTCCACCTATAAAAGCCACTCTAAAGATGAGGGTTAATGCAATCGGTGGATTAGATTGCCAATCGAACAATGAAGAATATTATGAAAAGATTGAAAATGCTGAATTGAATGGATAAAATTTGATGATTTATGAGGATAGTTAATGACAGACGATCATGTTGTAGTCCACAGGGAAGAAGTCCCGTGGTAATGTTGCATAGATGGTAAGTTCTGGAAAACAAAACGTTCATAAAAATACCATTTGGTGTTTGACACATGGAAGAAGGAAATTTTTTTTACAGCTTTAGCGAAAAGACTAGTTCTTGCTGTGAATATCTTACAAAGGGAAACTAAAGATTGGGGCTAAGTCGAGCACCTTTTATGGAAATATGAATAAGGGTTAGGGTTAGCCTCTTCTGTTATTAAGGTGGCTGTAGAGAACAGAATAGATCACCCCCCCACCAGATTGTAAAGTTGAATTTGTAATCCATCAACAATGACTACATACTGTTTGCATTGCTTCTCAACTTACCTTTGATGTAATTAAAGTCAGTCGAAAAAGGAAAAAGAGAAAAAAAAAAAAAAACCTAATACTTCAAATTATCTGCTGCTGAGCATCATTCTTGGTGATAATTTTTAATGCCATTTGTTTCCTCGATATCTTTTTTTTACATTTTCACCCCCAAACAATGCACATTGCCACAAGGGGCTACTATGTAGGGATTTGGGCAGCAAGATGTCGGTTCACGATACACTTGAACTTCTGCATGTCAGTACAGTTGGAGAAGCAGGGACCTGGAATGGAATTCCAAAATCTAGTGGTTCTGGGGAAGAAACTACTGGAGTAGAGCGATCTTTTACATCTAGGGATCTGTGTGAGGGTGGGATTTAGCTGCCTATCGTGTTTGTCGAGGGTGCTTACGTCATGGGGGCACAAGTATGGGAGGGACCACATGAACGTTGCCAACATCATTGAGTGATAGTGTTTCCGTAGAACGAACTTGGCTCACCTAGGTCGTCAGCCAATGTCGTTAACCACTGGGCCACTGTCATCTCCCTGCTGTTGATGCTTATGTCTGCAGACTGATATCTACATAGCAATGTAGATATATTTTGCTATTGCACATTTAAATATAAAATTTACTCGATTAACACAAAATTCTGTCTTTTGTTAATGTTGTGAAGTAAAATCCAAGTGCCACTTCCTCTAAAAAATTTTTTCACAACTTTCCTGTAAATTTTCTTTGAGTCTTGAAAATTTTCCAACCGGATTAAAATGTACCGAACATTGATGTTTTGGATTTTTGTTCTTTTCCTTTTCAAAATTCAATCATATTCTGCAAAACCAAAAATAAAAACAATTTCACTCTAAAAAACAAAACAACCAAACCAAACATGATGCATTAATATTTGAAGATATAAAAACTTGAAGCATAAAAAAACTTCTTAAAATTAACAACTTGGCATTTATCTGGAAAGGGTTGATATGCCATAAAACAAAACAACCAAACCAAACTATACCTATAAATAGAAGTTGCCATTTTTACAAACAATATTAGTACTTCAGTTTTTTTGTTTTTTTTGTGTGTCTGAGTTAAATTGTTAAAATTAAAACCCACGCAAAGATGAGATGGATAAATTGTCAAACGATGAAGAATATTATGAGAGGATTGAAAATGATGAATGGAACAAACAAATTTGATATTTTTTTTATATCGAAAGCCAAATTTTAATGATTTTATACCAATATACTTACAATACTCATGAAGTAGCTTAAATTATATTAAATGTGCTTTCATTTGCTTATATACATGCCAAATTGGTTTCTAGTCATAATTATATTCGATTTAACTTCTGGCATGTGTTGGACGGCTTTTAGAAACTGATTTCTAAATTAATCTCGCCTACTAGGTCTTTATTATCCCTACAACCATTGTCAATAGTTTCCTTTCTCTTTCTCTACCTAAAACTAAACAAAATTTCCAGGAGTAAAGTTTCTTTCTTAGAACTGCCCGTCTGTTGAACACATTACCACAGAACTTCCAAGCTGACTACAACATGTTCGTTTTCAAGTCCAATATAAACAAATTCTTGTTGAGCCCAATCAATCAAATTCTGACCAATCATTGTTAATCATCATACTGGCCACCTAACACTTATTTAACCCTATTGCCCAAGTGATATATGAGCTTTGATAAGTGGTGACACCCTAGTAAAAAGAACATCTTTGAGATTTTTTATCACTTCCTTCCATGTTTTCCTTGGCCTTTTCATGTCATCTGACTTTGCTGTCGCAACATCTACTAACCCAAGAATTTTCCATTTTTTTATCAGCGTGATCATACCATTGAAGTCTTATCTTCTGCACGTATTTATTTCCCTTTACGATCCAGATTTAATCTTCCTCTGAGGTCATCAGGTCTGTCACCTTTAAAAAAACTCACATTACACATTTATCATATTTTTATATAATTTCTTTCCATGCAACACATATCCTCAATCCTAACTGGCTAAGTTTTATTTCCATACATCACTGTACACGTATGTCTTTTTCCTTGATCGACAGTGGTAATGCATTATGGAAGTTCTTCAAACTTGCTCCATCCATTAAAAGGCCCTGTCAGTGGGGCATTAGAATACGCTGACTGCCCCTTTGCAGAGGGTAAAAGTCCCTCAATGGGAGTCCTGGATATGACCTTAAACTATATCCAGTGGTGAGGCCCCAGCTTGTGGGTTTTGGGGAGTGTGGAGCCACTCTTTAATTACCATTGCTCCCTGGTCCACTCTGATCCGGAATGGTAGTACCTGTTAGGGTCCCAACTATGGGTTAAATAGAAACCGACGTGAAAACAACAAATATATTCTATTAAAAAAATTTTTCTTCAAAATCTTTGGATTTGGCATTAAATAACCCAAAAAAGGTTGATATGTCGTAAAACAACCAACCAACCATCCATTAAAAAGAAACATTGAATTTATAAATCCTAGATTACCATTACATATAAAGAAATGGTTATTTATACATAGAGATATAGAAACTGTATGATTCTAAGCAGACATACAAATCCAAGGCAGAAAAGTCTGACATTGAAAAAATTCAATTGCAAGTTAATTTTTTCCTTGGATTAATCCCCCCAAATCCTTTTTAGTTGGCAGGATTCGATTTTTCATTTTATTTTTTATTTTAATGATATAATCCTTAAGCACCATTTGCATGCTAGTCACGTATTATAGATAAACATGGATTATCCTTTACATTATTAATCCTTTAAATGAAGCTACACAGAAAATAGAATGATCTCACACTCAATATAAAATGGATAGATTAGCAACTCGTATTCATTGTTTTTTTTGTTTCCTTTTTTCATTGGTTTAAAAGTGGGTTTATTTATTAGAAATTGCCGGGGATGCAGCGGTTTTAGTTTTAAATTTTCATTTGTTTGCACAATTTTATTTTGTTAAAATTTATACAGAAAAAGAAATAAAATTTTTGTTGCGAATGAGACGATTTTTTTTAATATCCAGTTAAAATGTTAATTCCATTGTTAATTTTGATATTTTTTCAATTACAATTGGAAAATGTTTTTATATTACATGTTGTCTGAGTGGGACTACATAATTTTTAATTATTGAAGTACATTATTACAGTGCCAATAACATGGTTGGTCAATAACAAATGGAAATTTCCTAGTTAGAATCAAAGTTCAATATGTCAGCTTAAATTCTATTTGGGTCTAATTTTAAAAATATCACAAGATAACTTTATATGGTAAATTAACAAAGAATAACCAGTTTTGTCTGAAAAGCTTTGGGGTATGAGCAAATCCATCGTTTACAAGCTAAGAATAAAACTGTTGTTCCATTTGTATATTTCTCTTGTGAAAAATTTGTGGAGCTAGGTAAATGATATCGATTGGTAAACAGGTTTTCTGGTTCAATAGAGCCTCGACCAGTGAACAACCGTTTATGCATTTGAGTTTGGTGTAGCTCTATAACACCCAAGAAATGTCTCTAGTATTTCTAGAGTAGTTCTTTCCCCTTTTGTTTTTAAGTGTGTTCTCTTTAATGTACCCACAAAAGCTCGACCTATCCATTAGATTAGGGATGAATTGGTTGAGTGCATATATGGTTGATGATATTCTGCTGAAGTGAAAGCAGTACTATTGTCAGTTTTAAAATATGTTTCAATTTTAAGACTGTTTCCTCTAAGGTAATGCAGTTGATTGGAAAAATGTCAGGCAATTTATTGTAAGCAGTTACTAATAGTAAAAAAACACATTTACCATCAATGGATCCTGCAAAGCTAATACGAAGATGTGACGAGGAGGTATTTGTAATAGATCAAGCAAGACGTTTTACTTTTCTTTGTGCTTTTGCTGCTAACTGACCTTTTTGTACATTTATGGCTCAGATCTTGTAATTGTTTGGCCAAAGCTTTCATCCAAAATGATATCGTTTCAACACAATTTTGAAATTTTAATGGAACAACCACACCTTCTCCAGAAAGAATACACCTATTAACCTTGGACAATGAGAATTCATGCTGAAAATAAAGTTTTTCATTTTTACATACCTCAGTCCATTTTGTATGGTGGAAGTGCAGCACTGCCTTGAGTAAGGGGTCAGAAGCTGTAGCCTCATGGATCATTTGTTAAGTAATTTGCAGTACTCTGATATTTGATACGAGCACTGAAATGATTTGTGGTTCTGCAGATAATTCTGAAATGGGTGAACCTTCTTCCACTTTGGGGTGCTTATCTATGAGTCTGGATGAAGCATCAACATGTCTGATTACATTGGTTGAACAATATCTGGTGGATCAACTTTTGCAGTTTGAATATCTCTATTCAATCCGAAAATGTTAAATAGTAGTCTATGACCTGTGATCAAAGTAGTGATATCTACATAATATTTGTGACAAAAGTTATCACCAATGCTTCTTCCCTTATATAACTATGGTTTTGCTCGACAGATATCTATAACCTGGATCCATGGGCTTATTTGGCTGCCATTGGGAATTGTATGCAAAATGACAACACCATGATCAGATGCATCAGAAACAATAGTAATATCCACGGATACGTTATAATGTGTGAGCAGAAGAAAGTAATGGTTTTACTTTATTGAAGGCAGTGAAATTCAGTGGACCATTTCCCTGGGACATCGTTTTGTGGAATATTGTTGGAAGGTTCATGAAATCGAAATTTCAATAAAAATGCTTGTGGGGGCTAACCATGTCAAGGAAAGAGCGTCAAGTTTTATTTACTGGTGCCAGTCGTTTTTTTTTTTTTTTGTTTTTTGTTTTTTGATGAGTGTATAAGCCTTTCATGTTGCAGTCCTGTTGATAGGCAGTCAGGGGTCGGACACAACTGATATAGAGTTCATATGACCGAGATAGTCGCTGAATCCCCAGAACTCAAAAAGTTTGCAAAAAGAAAATTCTAAAAATTCTCCCTTTTTGAGTTCGCAAGTCTCAAATAGATCACAAATAGAAAAAAAGAACCTGTTGGATTTGGAATTCACCTCTGAGTTCGAGTGTTGACCACACCTCGATCATAGGTCAGAAGACATTTTTTCTTAATTCCCCACACACTGTACCTTGACGAAAGAAGGCTTCCACTGAAATAAATGCCAATCACATTCCAAGTCGGCAAAAGAAAAACCACGCTGAGGTCAATCTACAAGCGTATATTCAGCAAACAAAATGATAATTAAAGCTTTGTACAAGAAAAATAAAACAAAAATCATACAAAGAAATGTGTCCAGCAATAAAAATTAACGTGCATCTTAGATTGTTCATTTTCTTTTAGACTTCTGTTAATGTGTCCAAGTCAAAGCAGTTGACAGATTAGTTGTCAAAAGAGAGGAAGAGGGGTTTTCTGCATTACTGGGTTTGAGTGAAAAGGGGGGGGGTCACTTTCATAATCCTCACGATGAAAAAAATCTTGCAAAAATCACTCCACACACGTTTTTATATCTCTAGTGGTGAGGTGAGTTCTCTGACTAATCAACTGTCTCCACATTGCCTTATTACCAGACGTGATTGGTTCCCCGTTCCATCATGGTGCATATCAATTACTCCTAGACAGTTTGTTCTCACCATACATCAACTCTGGGGGGAGGGGGGGTCATCAAAGGTCGGTTTCACATAACAATCTAGAGTGTCAGTTGACTTACCACACAATATCTACCAGAAATATTATCTTTTTATAGACAAAACAATTATACCACTATCTCACTTGTTATCAGAATTTTAACCGACCACACTCTTTTTAAAGTAATAAACAAAATTGAGAGAAAAAGTTATAGCCTGTTGTCTCTCTAACAACATCAGGTTTGACTTGCCATAAGCTAACTGGTAATGCCACAACTGAAATATTTTCTGGGTCCAGCCATCGGCCATTTGTCAAAAGTAAATCCCAGATATTTAATTTTTGTTTGGACATATTTATATTTTTCAGCTTTTACATGGAATCCATATTGCCGAATTCACTCAAATGTGGAAACTAAATGCTATAGAAGTTCATGTCGTGTAGCACCTGTAACGATATCATCGCTGAATGTTGCAACTCTTGCTGATCAGGTTAACATTGTATCCATTGTTCGGTAGAGTATGGCTGGAGCTGGTTTCATTTGGAACGGAAGACACTTGAATCTAAACAGTCTTTTGTGCATGTTGATTGTCAAAAGCTTTTGATTTTTCATAAACTTTTAACTGCACGAAAGTATCTGAAAAATAAAATTTTTGCAAAATAATTTCCACCAATTTTAATTTTTTTTGAAAATATCTTCTGGCAAATGGTAATGATGTGCACCTAAGAAATTGTTCAATCCAATGGAATACTTATATTCTTACTCTTTCGTTCAATCTTTGTTTGGACATATTTATATTTTTCAACTTTTACGTGGAATCCATACTGCCGAATTCACTCAAATGTGGAAACTAAATGCTTTTTTTTTTAACAACAATGGCAGCTGCCAATGTGGAGTAATTGATTGGTTGTCGTACTCCCTCTTGTTGGAGACGTTCACCATGTCAAGTTCAGCTTAAAGTACTGGACGTTTAATTCTGAAAATCTGTTTTATATCAGATTTTAATGTTAGTGTTGCCTTTGATTTTGTGCAAAATTATAAACTCTCCAGAAAAACATTGCTAAATTTATCCATGAATATTTTTGTGAATTGTTTTTCAATACAAGAAATAGGAAATAGATCTCAAGTGTTAAAAACACACTTGAGAGAAATATCGAAAAGATTCCAACTTAAACCAATAAAATTTAAATCAGAATTATCATAGAAATAACATGTTTTGAAAATGCATTTTCTTTGAAAGGTACATTGCAATTTAACGTGGCTGTCAGCTGAATTGTTGCCCGACACACATAAATTTTGAATGCTGCAGACACAGAATTTGAATGTGATTTTTCCAGTCTGTTTAATTTCTTGTGTCCAATTTGATTGACCTGTGTGTGTGTGCGTATGTATGCATTAACGTTTTGCGTTTCTGAGGATTACCGTCTTTTATGACCGTAATTAAAGTATTCCAAGCACTTAAGCTTCTTAAGTGGACAAAAGCATAAAAAAAAATCAGTTTTCCGCAATCCCAGCAAGCATTTGTAGAGGTTTTTCTTTCTAATAGGTTTATTAGCCTCTGCTTAATATTGTTTGATGTGTATTTCTGAACTGTTCTGCCATTATAGTGTTGCGTTTAAGACTTAACCATGGCATTCTGTAGCGAGTTTTAATTGACACTTTTATTCTGGTCCAGTATTAAAAGTACACATGTATAAATCCTGTGGAGATTGTAGCCCTGCAATGAATATCACACATTTAAACTGATCCTTTATGAACTATTTGGCATTTGCTATTTATAAAACCGGCTATGTTAATAAAGGTCATTAGGACCGTTTTTTCAGTTTTAGTCAGTTATAACGGTCATTGAAAAGCAATTGCTAAATATTAAAAATGAGTGAATCTTCTGCTTTTTGGAAAAATAAGATTAATGCAATCGGTATGCTCATCTGGTCCTAATTTTTTTTAATGTATCTTCAAGCTTATGGGAAGAAATCAGTGTCTTTCCAACATGAATAATATGCAATAAAAGTAATTCCTTGAGATCTCTTGTAGATAAATTCTTTCATGTTTACAGATATCAGCAAAATGACCAATTATGTCTTTTCAGTTGCTGTGTGAACCTGATTGGCAACAGTTGCAGCATCCATCAGGTGGTACACAATATGAACTTCTATAGCATCTGATTTCTACATTTTGTGCGAATTCAATATGGATTCTATGTAAGAGCTGAAAAATGTGAACATGTCCGAACAAAAATTAAATATCTGGGATTTACTTTTGACAAAAATGGCAGACAGCTAGAACCTAGAAAATATTTCAGTCATTAAAAAAAAAAAATGTTGGCACCACTAAATAAAACTTGATATTCTTTGCTTGGTATGGTAAGCCACCACAGGCATTTTTATTGGAATTTCGATTTCATGAACCTCCAATAATATTTTACAAAACGATGTCCAATAGAAATGGTCCACTGAATTTCAGTCTGTCATCAATAAGGTAAAATCGTATTGTATTGTTTCAAAGCTCAAAATGTGATTCCTCAAAAAAGTTTTGAGAATTTGCCATTTTATGTTGTTTTTTTTTTTTCTTCAGTATTTATCCGGTGAAAAAAGTGGTTCGTTTTTTTTTCCTCTGCCGGTTGATGTGAAGTGGTAGTTTAGCCGTATGGAATGAATATAAAGAAGGAATTGAATAAAATCTTTTCTATATAGCTCAACAATTAACATCCAGTATTTACAACTGCAGAAAGAATTACTTATTTTAGAAATGAAAATTGAAGAGGGATGTGCATCATTATAAAAAATTGATTTGATTTAAATGACATTCATTAAAAAAAAAAGACCTAATGTATTTATAGACATTTTAAAAACATAGCCATCTACTTCAGAAAGCAACACGGTCTGACGTTGCTGATGTCTTATATAAAAATTGCATTCCCAACTCGTTTAGGTTTGTTGGACATTTACGTGAGCTGCAACCTGGTGTTCAAAATAACTTTGTGCTCATTCGACATGTCTAGTTTATTTACAAATGTCCCACTACATGAAACTATTAATATTTGTGCCGAATCTCTTTACATTAGTTATTTAAACACCCACCCACCCACCCTTCCCCCTCGAAAAATTTGTTGAACTCCTGTTGATCTGTACTAAAGCAGTAGAATTTAGCTTCGACAACGTTATGTATAGTCAGATCGATGGGGTTCAGATGGGAAGTCCCCTTGGTCCTGCACTAGCTGACATTTTTGTGGGATTTCACGAGTCTGTATTGTTTAATGATGTATCGAAGCCATCGATATATTTCAGATACGTCGACTACACCTTTGCAGCTTTTGCCTCTGAAAATGAGGCGAAAACCTTTTCCAATGAACTTAATTCTCTCCATACAACGTTATTATTTACTATGGAGAACGAGAATGATGGTTGCTTGCCTTTTTTGGACGTTTTAGTTGAATGCAGTAAAAAGTTCTTTTCTTACAACAGTCTACTGTCAGCTGACATTTACTGGCCTATATATGAAGTGACATTCATTTGTACCTACTTTCAGAAAGATTGGACTTATTCAGACATTAATATATAGAACCCTTAGAATTTGTTCTTCTGGTAAATTAGAACGCAAATTGAAGACCATCAAGGATATTTTCATTCAAAATGGTTATCTGGAGAATTTAATTGATTATATTATTAAAAATAAAGGTACAAAATACAATTTTCCTGTGTTTTTTGGTCCCTCCAGGTGTCCTGTCTACTTGGATTGGGGAGACCAGTCAGTATTTGGGTAAACGAATCATTAAATATGTGTCAAATTGCTTCCCATCCATTACTCTACGTTTGGTCTTTGGTGTAAAGTCTGCATTTCCCCTAGTTGTTAAAGATGGTTTACCTTACATCACAAAAAGTAATGTAGTTTATGAATTTAATTATCAGTGTGCTGCTGACTATGTGGGTTGAAACTCCTTAAATTTGCAGACTCAAATCAACCAACATGTTCCAGCCAAAATAAGATTGGACAAGCCTTGTTGCTCTTACCCTCTTTCTTCCACCTTGGATCTGCCATTGGCCAACACCTCCATGAAAATCCAGCATGTGCCAATGTGTATAAAATGAAGTGTTTTAGAATTTTGCATCAGGCTCTCAAAATCACTTGCGGATTTTGGAGTGAGTCTCCATTCTCTTATGCATACCTTCTGTCGACAGAAAGCATTTGTTAGGTCATTAGACTTATTTGTGCATATATTTTATATTATCTATATAAATAAAATGAACTCATTTTTTCCCGTCTGATTTTGACATTAATAGGATTAAAAATCAAGATATTTCATGCAAATATAATATGCACAAACGGCAGAACAATATCTGAGGTGTGTTATAGGCTTATTATTTCTCAAATTCCTCGATAATCTTAGATGTCTATACTTTTTCTGCTGAGAAGTCACGGCCAAAATCGGTTAAGATCAATGGAAGTGGTAAAATATTTTCTCTCTAATAAATTCCTCCTCCCCCTGCCACCATTTAACACCGTTTGGGGATCGTTCACAAGGAACAGTTGAGAAGAGAACACCGGTTTGGCTTCGTAGTTCTTTCATGTGAAGTTATTTAAAATCACTAAACTAAGCTGCAGTGCTCTGTGGCGTAGTGGTTAGCGTGCTGGACAATTCGCATTATATTTTCACGTTCGCGCCGACCTACCGTAGTCTTTTTTTTTTTTTCCTTAACAACTGGAATGGACTTTTCTTGGTGGCCAAACTGTTAACGTTGCAGATGTTTTTTTTGTTGTTTTTTTTTTTCACACTTTATTTTCCTACTTTTACTCATGACTCCGGGGTTGATCCTTCCTACTTACCTACCATAACATTTTTTAAAACTCCCCCCCCCCCGTCCCGGAAACAAACACTCGGGCAACGCCGGGTACCCCCGCTAGTTGTAAATATTTTATTCGTATTCCCACCCGTTCTCCTTATTTTTATTTTTTTCTCTCCTTCAGTAAAAAAAAATTTACATGCACACTCCATTAAGTTTGTTCTTGCGAGATATTTTATTTATTAATTTTTTTTTTTTTTATGATCAACGATTAATTCCTGATGATGAAAGGGGCCCCCTCGGGTTTTGCCGGCTATTTTCTTCAAAGCAGTCTACAAGTTTTGTACTGTCAAACAGCCATTATATAAAACTAATGTATGCTCACTGTAAAAAATGACAAAAATAATTATGCTTACACTTGCTATTTTAGATATATTACTAAAACTATACAAAATCATAAAATTATGCTAATTTGATTTTTTATTTACAAATTATCATTTCTGATGACCTAAAAACACCTGCCGTTGACTTTATTATGGAGTGGGAGGCAGAGTATTGTATTTGCTTTCTTGCTTACCCTCACTACTTGAAATGGTGGCGTGTGGTGTCTAGAAAAAGGCACATGTTTATTCATTAACATTTCCGTGGTGGGAAAGAAAGAGAGAGAATTAGTTATGGAAATGTGGATAAGTAAGGCAACATGCTAGTAGAAATAAGGGTGCAAAAACATTATTAAAGCTGGACCAAGATATTTTAGTCGATTGTTTGGTAAAATGAGCTTTATTGCCCAGAACTCAGCACTTCATACAATGAAAATGAAGGGTATGAAAACCTTTATAAAAAGAGGGAGGCAATAGACTTAGAAGAAGGTAAATAAGTAAAGAAAAGGAAGAATAGGAGCTGCCTCCTACTCTTTCTTTGCTTTACTTCAGCCATCTAAGATGCTCCATAGTGTATCACCCGTTGATGTCAATGGCCCAAGGCTGAGTGGTAGGCCGCTTAAGACATGAATTGGATCAATTAGTGACAACCTGATCTTATCGTGCGGCACAAGCAAAATAGCAACAGACAGAAGTTGAAGCTCATTCTCGAAATGTCTAACCTCAGCTTGAGACACAAAACCGCAAAATTAAAACAATAATACTTAACGACTTTTATTAATTAATGACTTCAATCGGTAAATATAATCTTAGAGTATTATACGTGATCCGACCAAGTGGAAGGGATTAAGTATAACCTGCGGACATGTCAATAAAATACTTGCTGGCATTGTCTTCATTTACCCACGTGTCATTGACAATTGATGGAAGCAATCCACAACTAATAACCTTTGTCATTAATGTCGTTTATGCTACAAAAACATGGGGAGGCATTGATCCATGTAAGCACGGTATCAGTGACAGCCATGGATGAGATCATCATGATAACGTGCGTTTAACGTTCATTTTATATGCTGACATACATTGGACGGCTTTAAGAAATTGACTTCCAAACTAACTTATATCTGACCAGGTCTTTATCTATTACCCTTTCCTGCTGGTCCATTTTTATCACTTCTGTCCATGTTTTTGGTACTACCAGATTAGGCTGTCTGAAGATATTGGCTTTCTGACCTAAAATGCACCAAATATTGTCTTTTTTTTCTTTTCCTTTGCAAAACTCAATCATGTTCTGCAAAGTAAATAAAAAAGATAACAATTTTCCTCTACAAAACAACCAAACCAAGCACCATAAATACATATATAAATATATGAAGAACTGGAAGCATAAAAACATTTACCAAAATGATCAAAGCAAAACATGGGAGGTTTAGTATGGTTGTTTTTTTGTTTTTTTTTATCAAGCCTTTCCAGATTATTTAATGTCTACATTAAAAGGCCTGATATGCCACACCAAACTTCCCATGTTTTCCGTGGTCTTCCTCTGTAAACTGGATGTGCTACCTTAACTGTTCTACATCTGCTAACCCAAAAACTTTCACACATTCTTGCAACATGACCATATACCATTGAAGTCTCCTTTTCTGCACACATCTCTCTATACTGGCTGAATTTAATCATCCTCTGAGGTCATCAGAGTTAAGCTTGTATTTAAAAATCATTTTACATATATATCATATCATTCTTGTAGCATTTCAAAGAGATGAAGATACTGATCTTTAAAAGGACTTACATTGCCATTAATTAATACAATGATTGAGACATGGTATATATTATATTTATTAGTATTGTGTCCATCTATTAATGTGTATGGCAAAACTTTGGTATATAAAAACTTTAACTTCATAAAAATTAAAATCTCATGAATTAAAAATGTCACTGACGTAACTGAAGTTTATTTTCTTAATATGAAGTACTTTAATTTATGCACTATTTAATATATTCATACCTATAAATATCAATGTCTGTGTGTGATGATTGTGTTTCCTATAGAAAGAAAGGTTAGAGAATCTACATAAAATCTAAAAATATATTATGTAAAATTTACTTGGGAAGAGAATTGAAGAATTCTAGAATCTCTAATATATACGACATAATCACGTTGACAAACCGGTTTCCACTAGATCATCAAACTTAAGCAACTGTGAGCCTAGCCAGTACCAGATGGGTGACCATTTGGGAAGGCTAGGTGCTGTATGTATTGCGCAGAGTCATAAGAAATTTCCAGGTTGGTATCTGGAGGTGCATTAATTCACTGGGAAATATGCATTCCTAGTCTTGGTTAAGGCATGCATCTAGGAGAAAGTAACTCTGATGGCGGCAGCAGGACGTTGGATGGCAGTGGAGGAGGATGAATATCTAGCAGATCAATGTTTTATGGTATTAAGAGTTACGTTATTTGACTGCAGCTATGCGGATGATCTAAGGACAACGGATAGGTGCAAACAGGCGAGTAAGATGCCACTGCGCTGGAGAATGTAATGGCAACCCACCCCATGTATTCTGCCAAGTTGAAAATTGTGATGTCTTCAGAGGAATCAGACCAACAATGCACCAAAGCTTCTGGAGAACACTAACCATGATTTCATCTATGGCATGAACAGAAGAGTCTCTAAGGATATTTCCAAGCGGGTATAATCCTTTCAATATAATGTATTCGATTTTTATGAAATTTATATTCTATGGATAAAATTTCCTGGGGAAAGACAATGGAAGTGGTTCCGACAGTCTGACACGAAGGTCTTGTCATGAAAATTAAATCATAAAGTATTACTTGACAAATACTTTATATAATCAACTCCTTTTTAAACAACATAAATATCCACGTTGTCCTCGATGGCTGTATCTGTAAACAGCATGATATAAATGTGGATGTGCCTCGGGTCAATTCTTGGCCTTCATTATTCCTTATTCATAACGCTCTCCTTGATAAAATTGTGTCAGAGATGGGAATATTGACTAATGACACTATGCTTTATAACAGATATGAGGGAAAAACGAATGTACATATATCCAAGGCGATGGCAGAAAATTAAAAAAATGACCTCGAATCTGTAGTAGAATAGGACTGTTAATAGATGGTAAAATTTAATGCTGCTAAGACTAAGCTTTTCTTTTAACAATTACAAAAACTTTTTCAACCAGATTGCCATGAATAATAGCACCCTACCTGGGAGTTCTTCCCATTCACAGGGAGCATGAATTGGAATTAGTACATTGAAGATATTGTCAAGGCTGCTGCAAAGAAGGTGGACTTTCTCTACTGTGCTAGAAAACTACTTACACCTGACGGTATGTTGTATTTCTACAAAAACATCATTCGTCTATGCATGGAGTATTGTTACCACATCTGTGTTGGTGCATCTATCACTGGTCTCTCACTCTTAGACAAGATCAAAAAGAGTCTTTAACCTAATAGGTCAAGTACAATCAACCAACCTCCAACCTCTGTCTCATCATTGCAATAAAGTTGCATGTGCTTGTTTTGCAATGGAAATGGCTCTGACGAACTCGTAGCACCTGTGTCTTCTCGATGTAAATACTGCCAACTAAACTAACAAACAACAAAATCCCACCCATTCACTGTTGTCGTTTCTAGATGTTGGAAAGCTTCATAATCTAATAGTCTCTTCCCTCAAACTGCTAAACTTTGAAATTCCCTATCTCCTGCTTCTCTGACTACACTAATGTGTAGTAATTTAAATGTAATGTAAAAAGACATTTTACTGCTCAACTTCTTACATAGCGTCCCTGTAAACTTAGTTTGAAATAGTAGTCACTTACATTTAAGTGGCAATATGCCTTGTTTGGAGTGAAAAACGGTAAAAAAAAAAGAAAAAAAAAAGTGTATATTTAAAATTTATCAGGAAAGACGATTTTAATGAAATTTAAACCATAAATAAGACGCTAATTCAGAGTTTTCTAACATTTCAGCTTCTTCCATTTATATTATTATGGGGCAAAATATAAAGAGGGAGTAAGTGGAAGGATAGGGGGAGAGCAATATAAACAATAAAAGTAATATAGTGTTATAAGCATAGTATAAAAATACATGCTGATCCTCATTCAATCCCTGCTGGAAATATTGGATCTATTTTAACTGGTTAACTAAAGGTTTTTAGTTCTCTCCCACTGCAAGAACTGTGACACCAGGGTCAGAAAATGGGATTAAGAAGTCAGCACCTCCCCGAGAAGGAGCACTCTGACCTGCAAAAAGTGCTTGGGCAGCTCTGTTGGTATTCCCTGGTAAGGGCTCCTCATGCAATAAGCTAAGCCCATCTCAAAGAGAGACGGCAAAGTCCAGAAGGGTGGACCTCCAAGAGCTGCACAGAACTAAACTCCCACTAAAATCAACAGGGACCAGATCATTAGAGGAATGGTCTAATCTCTTTTGACTTTGGGGACCGAGGATGAAAAAATCCAAGCTTAACTGGTTAACTAAAAACCTTAAAGAACACTGAAGTCTTATTAGAAAACAAACGCTCGTCTCTATCTCGTTAGGACAGCTGTTCTGTTTGGTTGTTGTAAAACGAGTTGGTACTTTTCGAAAAGTCAATAGAAAATTTGTTTATCCACAATTGCCAGAGGAGACGTGTTACTTGATTCCCTTTGCACACTGAGATGAACTCTTTAATTTTTTTTTTTTTTTTTTTTTTTTTAAATTTAAGTCAATTTTTTACATTGATTTATACCCGTATTTTTACTTTCTTTCCCAGGTGCTTATATTTATTGAGACTAAAGTGAAATATCGCAGTTCAAAATAAAATGACATGAAAACTGATGGATATATTTATTTATTAGTGAAAAATATAAGTGGACTTTAAAAATTATGGAAAATTATTGAGTAGAATTTTAATAAAAAAATAAAATTAATTTACTCTCCATAGTCCATGAACAAAATTCATGTCAAACCATAGATTATCTTACTTCTCATATGAAGACACCATGCAATCTTATCATTCGGAGTTTGTCGACTCTGAGTGGTAAATTATTTTTATAATGAAATTTTACTCGATAATTTTCCATAATTTTTGGTGTACACTACTACTTTTCACTGATAAATAAGTATTAATAGATTTTCCTGTTTATTTTGAACTGATATATTTGACTCGAGTCTCAGTAAAAATATGCACCGTTCCCTACCTTATTGAAAGACAAACTTTTTTAATCAAAATAAGATAAAAAAAATTATTTTATCAAAAAGTCAAAAGTCCTCACCTCATCATATCATTTTATTTTATTCGCTGTAAAATTGTAGTCGGTTATGCAAAAAAAAAAAAAAATGTTTAAACTCTTTTACACCAACTTTAACTTAATTTACACCACTAACTCTCAATCTCTCTGCTTACTCTTATCTGTTAAAAACTCAATTCGGTCTTTTTATAACCACTTTTCTCCCACATATGCAAATTAATACCACATCTATATAACGAATCCATAAATTCATGTCTCTCTTTTCTTTTTCCTTCCCCTGGCGGTTGAAGCTGATATGATGCCGCTTGCGAGTAATTTATTCAAATACAGCAGTCTTATTTGTCTTTACATTTTAGACCACAAAGATTTTTTGTTATAATGAATCTGGACAATAAGTTTCTCAGAGAGGTTATGGTTGTGCTTATCTATAGTTTTCTCTTAAAGTAGACACTTCCACCACAATACCACATTCGCTCCACCAGCTAGAATACTTAGGGAAATCCCCAATGTTTGAATGTTATTTTCAAAAAGAAAATGTGCAAATATGTAAAGGATGGAGTGGGACGACTAAAATCATCCTAAAACCGGAAAATAAAGAAACCAACTAAGATAAAGAGCAAGTTAATAAGAACCTTTTAAACCTCCTACTGTTTTACGGTTTGTCAGTGCCGAAAGAAGCAGGCAGACCTCTATGTGGGAGTGGGGTTTTAAGTCATTGTCCAAAGAAAATAAAAGAATATGTTAGAGTTGGGGATTGGTGTCCTAAGACATAATTTCTCTGCATAATTAAAATAGTTTTTTTTTTTCCTTGAGGAAAACGCCTTGCCATTTTTCTGTCAATAACCACATGGCCAATTTCTGCTCACCATGCAAGAATTATTTCTCTAGTGCATAAACCATATTATTGGAAATGAATTAATCTTCATCAAAGGATGTTGAGAAGCAATATAAAATATATATGATGTTATCATATTTAGTTTACTGCGTAGATGTTTTTTTTGTTTTTCTCTCTGAAATAATTGCATATCTTCCATTCCTGAAAATATCTGACAGTACTGGACAAAATAAAGACAAAACAAACAAAAAAAAATATTTGCTACCGTTTTACGGTTAATCCTTATTTAAGCCATGATTTTGTTGTACAATTTAAATCTAGTAAATAAAGCCTTTCATCTATTATTTTCTTAGGCTATTATTGCAGGTCTATTGTTGGACATTTATAAATAAAAAAGAAATGGGTCTATTTTTCCTTTGAGGTTTATTTTCTTTTTAGGAACTCTATTTTTTTTTTAAATGTGCATAATAGCTGTATGAACTTCACTATATGATGGCTTGTGTTCAATTTTATATATATATATATATATATATATATATATATATATATATATATATATAGTAATTTATAAAATATATATGGCGATTAAGCTACACTGAATATTCCGTGTTTCATCCACTCTAGGACTCTTCAGGCTTATGCGCATAAGCCTGAAGAGTCCTAGAGTGGATGAAACGCGGAATATTCAGTGTAGCTTAATCGCCATATATATTTTATAAATTACTAACTAGCTCTACCTACGTATTGAGCACTTTTGAAGTAAATACTGAAAGTTTACGCATAAATCTATACTTTCGTATATTAATTTTATGTGAGTAAATTAAGTAGTTATATATGTGTGTGTGTGTGTGTGTGTGTGTGTGCACAAAATAGTATATATATTATTTTTTACAATTATAATAAAAATATATACTATTCAGGTATATATTCTGAAAATAGTATTTCAAACTGTTACAAACATTAAGCTCAATAAAAGTGAATTTTCACTTTCAGAGCATGTATATCATTAGTTATCATTCCAAAATCAGAAAATGTATTTAATTCACACTCATAAGTTTTATTCAGTTTTTTTTTATGAAGTACGTCTTACACTTGTTTCGTTGAATAGCAGAAGACCACTAAACAACTGTGACAAATGTATGTTTCTCCCAAAACAGGAAAGTTTTTTGTTTTATATGGAATGAAAAAGAATTTGGAGAAGAAAAAAATGTAGAGAAAAGGAAATGGTGATATTTAAAGCCCACAAAAACAAATCTCATATATATATATATATATATATATATATATATATATATATATATATATATAACCAGCAGTTCAGCTTGGCTTTGCTTAGGCCCTATGTACTTTTCATAACTTTGTGTGTGTATGTATGTATATATATATATTAAAAAGTTTAACTCTTGTACAGGTAACCTGCATCTAAAATTTTAAGTGTTAAGACCTGAAATTGGCAGAGGAGTTTGGTAGAGTCTGTAAAGATCAACTCTTTCAACTTTGACCTTTTGGCAGCCAAATTTTCGCCCCAAAACTGGTTAAAAAGCTTGCTGCATGTCTGAATACCCTTTATGTAAAGTTTCAAATATGTAGACCCAAAATTGGCTGAATAGTTTGCTAGAGACCGCAAAGGTCAAATCTTTTGAACTCTGACCCTTTGGCAGCCAAATTTTCGGCCAAAAACCGATTAAAACGCTTGCCCTATGTCTGAATACACTTTATGTAAAATTTCAAATGTTTACACCAAAAATTGGCTAAGTAATTTGGTAGAGACTGCAGAGTTAAAATTTTAATTTTAACTTTTACCCTAATTTTGACCCCTTAACATTTATTGTTTTGGGCTCAAATCAAATTATACAGTTAGATCCATGTCCAAGTAAAATTTTAAGATTGGCGGAGGAGTTTGGTAGAGTTTTCAAAGGTAAAATCGTTGAACTTTGACCATTTGACAGCCAAATTTCTGGCCAAAAATCGATTAAAAAGATTTTCCCAAATCCCAATACTCTTTATGTCAAATCTCGAGTCTGTAGATTGAAAAATGACATAGTAGTTTGGTAGGGAAATCTGCAGACACAAACAGACAGACAATTTCACTTTTATGTATATATATATATATATATATATGAAAAGTAGTAGTGTTCATGTTTGTTTGTTTGTACAGTGGATTGATCATGACCAAACCCAGCATCATGATGGTCCCCCCCCCCACCTTAAGATGATGCACACCATTTTTCAAGGTGAAGGTCAAAGTTCAAGGCCTATGTATATACTCTCCTACACCATACACTTATACAGCCCACATCAGTGGATCAATCATGACCAAACCTGGCATGATGATGGTCCCTCATCTAGAGATGGTGCACACCATTTTTTAAGTGTACAGCAAAGTGCTACATGAAGTGTGCGTATCTTTGCTAGTATGTATGTATATACTGTTTCGTGTATTTGTCTTCTCTCTAGTATAATAATAAAATGTTTTCCTCTCTTCAGTCAGACATTATTATGGGACTATAAACAAAGGCATTATGTATAGTTTTCATTATGGTCATGCTTTTTGCCAGTATCTTAAAATTTCTGGAAACTATTAGTCGTATTCATATGTGTATTTTCATACTTTGATCCGCCTCGTGTGACTCTCTCAAATAAGTATAACTTAGAGAAAGTGGGAGTATATTTCACTCGGTCAAGAGATCTACTAATACTTCCCCAGCATTCACGGGGAAATAATGTTATTCGGCTGTTACAAAAATAATGGTCGATTTCAGAAACAAACGTTTATTCTTGAAAAATGAACAATAGAAATGGTAAAATTAATCAAAATACAAGCCTTGCACAGCTATGCATCTCTGCCATCGATCCACAAGATTATTTATTCCTCGTTGATAAAAAGTTATTGGCTATGATGAAACAAAATTTTTGAAAGCTGATTCCACCTTTTCTTTGAACCAAAATGTTTTACCTTTTAAAAATGAGCTTAAATGCTTAAAAACACGATAATCAGTAGGAAAAAAAATATCTGTAAAACATTTTTTGCCTGAAAATAAATAAATTAAAAAATATTAATTAGTATATAACCCTAAAATGAACTACAAATTTTGTGTTAAAATGACTTTTCAAAACCTGATTTTGGGCAGTCATTATTTTTGTAATAACCTAATATATAGTCTGATTATTTTCTGGAGAAAGGAAACATGAACATATGTGTACCTTACTATAGATATATTTACATACTACTTATGTGTGTATATATAATTTCTTTGCTCTACACATATATTTTCAACGTTAATTAATTACCACTAGAGATAAAAGGTAATGTGTATTTGTATATATATATGAATGTATATCTGCCCTATCACACAAAATTTAGCAGGTGAATGAAAAAGAAAACTGTTGGATTAAGCTATTCCAGAATGGAGAAAGCACACAAGTTCGACTCTTCCCATTGTTGTCTAAAATGAGCGAAATCATCTCTATTTCCATAATGAAAGCTTTTCTTTTTCCTTTTCTTTCTATACCGATTGATACTTTTTTTATAACCTAAAATGCATCAAACATTGATCTTGTTCTTTTTCCTTTACCCTTTGCAAAACTTAATCATGTTCTGCAAAGTAAAAAAAAAACAAAAAACATTTTCCTCTACATATATGGGGCATCAGATCCTGACTAGATCATAGTCAATAATTGGTTGATTTAGCCACGCGATTGTTGATATAAAATCCACTTCTTTGCTATGTCTGAGGAATCAACACGTTTCTTATCCCCTCTTGAGGTTTAGTCTTTGAAACATCCAAACAAGTTCTGTTACATGTGGTTCTTGGATAAGTCTTTCATTTCTCTGTATATTTGGAGTAATTGTAGCTGTGTGAGTAATTGTGAGGCAAAGATTGCGCAATCACTAACTACATCTCTCTTGAATCAACACTGATTGGGCCCAATGTCAAGGAGAGGTCCAAGAATAAATGGAAATCATGATGAAATAAGCAGAGAGCACATACAGCATCTGGAATTTCCAAATGATCACCCATTTTATTACTGATCAGGCTCAATGTTGCTTAACTTTGATCTGATGGGAACCGGTGTGTGAATGTGATTATGCCGTAATAATGCTATGTAGCCTGATTATTTCCTGCAGAAATGAAACCTGGATGCTAAGTAATGTTTTGAATTTTTGAGATGGGGATAGACAAGTTGTGTTATTTAGACTACTGTTCTCATCTTGAATACTGTTTTCACATTTCGACCTATGTAATGTTCGAGCTTTTTCAGGTGTATTTTTTTGAACTTGGTCATCTGCATAGAATTTTGAATGGAACCGTTTATTTAATTCACAAGTTAGCATGTTCTCATTCTGTCAGCCATGACCTGGGAGAAGTCCTAAGTAATTCGCAGTTGTATTTTTGAATGTCACCTGCACTGAAAATTGAACCATCTATCTCCAGAAGAGTGTAACTTGCAATTGAATTTTACCAAGTTCTTTATCCACTGTGCCATGGGTCCTTTTGAATGTTAACAATTCAAACCTCTGTACAAGTGATAAGACAATTTAGAATTACTTGACACTTCTACCCGATCATGGCTAACAGAATGAGAACAATCTAGGCTTGTAGATTAAATAAAATGTTCTATTTTAAATTCTGTATAGATTCTAGAGCTAACAAAGATTCTCGATTTTCATAAGGCCAACCTGAAGAAGGTCAGTCAATGTTGGCTGAAAAGCTGTGAGAATAGCATTCAAGATTCTGAATAATACAAAATAATTCATGTATATCATTAGTTTATTATTTATTTATTTTTTTTTGTTTACGACTTATGTCTAGGTTTAAGGATGATTAAAAACCTATAAATATCTATAAATAAAATTTGACCCAATAATTGTCTTAGCTGGAATAAGTATTTTCAGAAAAAACTGAGACAAAGTATACTTGTGCAAATAACACAGAAGTAAAAAAAACAAAAAACAAAACAGACTAGTTCGAATTGACAATCTATTTCAGACAGATTGCTCTTTGGGTCTGACTTTGAAAATCCAGAAAGCTATCTTTGTTAAATTCTGTGATAATTTTTATTTTAAAGTTTTTATTTTGAAGTGGAAATCAAATTATTGATTAAAATAAGAGATGCTCAAGGAGTAATCTCTCTCTCTCCTTCATATATATATATATATATATATATATATATATATATATATATATATATATATAAACTCGATGCCTATATGTTCCCTATGGAAAGAAAGGTTAGAAAATCTTCATAAAATCTAAGTCTATTATGGAAAATTCTCCATGGAAAATGATAGAAGTATTAACTGCACCCCTAAAGAGACATAGTCCCCTTTAAACTTCCAATAAATCCTTTTTTTATGAAATTTAAATCGTATGGATAAAATTTTCTGGTAAATACAATGGAAGCGGTTTTGAGTCTTTATGATACTCTCTATGTGCCAAATATTTATCTGCCATCACCTCCAAGTGACCCATGGCGACAGAAGCCACTTACTATGTTGGATCTTTCCTGCTAGTAGCTTATGAAACAAATAAGACATTGTGATGGTGCATGCGGTGTAGATGACGTGGAGATTGTGCGGTTTGAAGCAGCAGCATTGAGTACTGTTTTAAAGTATCTCCTCTCTATCTGACAGAAGTTCAAATCAGCAGTTCATTTTAACCAATCACAGTGCAATAAATATTCACATCTTAAAATTGTGCTTCATATAAACACCCAAGTACACAGCTTCATCTCTTTTCCAGCAAAATTTTTCATGCAAAAAAAAAAGACTATATGTTACTTGTGCTGAAAAGATTAGAAAAAGTTGCAATAACGTTCACTTTGTCGGTAACAAACATAAAATAAGGTTAGTAAGACATAGTACATAGGTATAGACAAAGGGAAGACTAATAGAAATTAAGTCTAAACAAGATCATGAAGTCCAATAAAAAAACAATGAACATGTTGTTACAGGCAAAAATAAGAGTATTTTTGAAGGCATGGAATAGTTTGACTCCATCAGAAAGATAACTTCAGAATCAGTAGGTTTAACCATATCCGACGACTTGCCACATGCAGAAAGACATGTAAAAACTCTTGCATTAAAAGCAGCCTCTAGCGTTAAATCTAAATGTAACCAAGGGAGATAATGCCATAAAAGTAAATAATAATAATAATAATTCAATGTGTATTTATCTAAGTTACATATAGAAAAGAAGCACACACACACACACACTCACTATCTTGTCTGATTATTTTATTAATAAAGAGATTATTATCCACTGCCGCTTTGCATTCAGTTTCCATTTTGTGCTAAATTGCACCAGAAGAAACCACATGATGGAGAAATCTAGATCTGGTGTTGCCAAGAAGTAAATTTAACAGATCAAAAGTACAAGATGGAATGATAAAAGTATCACCCTAAAGAAAACAACACTACAGCTTTATTTTAAAGCTTTTATTGAAAAAAATCAATTCAGGTAACTTGATTATGTAGTAGAGCTGGCATCTATTCAATAGAGCAGCCTTTAGCCTCAATCACCACCTCCATACGAGTCCGGAACTGGGAGCATGCCTCTTTCTACAAGCGCTAGCAGGAGCTCCATGAATACGATAAGCTTCTGGGATTGACCTTTACTCCTGACCTGAAATGGAACACGTACATCGTCTGGGCAGGAGCTGCTAAAAACAGCCTATCCTGCCTTGACAGAGTTCAAAATTGACTTAGTGGCTTAGTGAGGGATGCCCTTTTCTCTTCCCTGCAACCTCTCTCTCACAGAAGAGACGTTGCGAGTCTGTCTTTATTTCATTGTTACTTCCATGGCAAGTGCTCGTCTGAGCTCCAATCCCTGGTCCCCCCTCGCCAATCTTTCATAAACACCCATCTAGCTGAAACCACTGTCCAAAATTTTCCCCACTCTTTAACTGTGCCAAAACCAAAACGTAGATTCCATGAACAAAGCTTCTTTCTTAGAAATGCACGCCAGTGGAACTCTCTTCTGTCTGTCTGTTTCCCACCTAACTACAACTTGGATGTCTTCAAGTCCAACATAAACAAATTCCTGATAAACCGCCCCCTTAAGATACTTTATCAAATCTCCAATACTAACAATTACTATGATACTATCGCATTGATTACTGTACACGCAATAACCCTTATCCCTGAGTGACTTCTGGGCCTTGATAAGTGGTGACTTCTGTGTAAACAAAAAAAAAGAATACTTGGCAAATGGTGGAGACCAGGTTAGCTTTAGTATTTTTGGAGATGTTGATGTTCTCGACGTATGACCAAACAAAGTGGTCCAACAGGTCCAGGTCGGAGGAGGAGGGAGACCAGTGAGAGAAGGGTACAAAGTCATAGCACTCCTGAAGTTAATCCTGGGTCCCGTTGGACTTGTGGGCTGGCGCCGAGTCCTGTTACCACATCCAGGTTCTGCTAGCAGCCACTTGATTGCGCCAGGGAATCACCACACCCTTCAGCACATCCAGGCACACTTTGGTGTTGACTTTCAAACCGACTTCGAAGATATAAGGTGGCATGATGTGGCCCTGATTGTAAACCAGACCAAAGATCATAACTGTGGCCAGAAACTTTTTAATCATCCTGACCACATACCTTGTTAAAATGTTTTTGACTCCTAATGGGGGTATGACACCAATGATTTCGACGATCGTTTTTATAACCACAAGTTATAATAACCAACCAATGAAAAGCCTCCAAAGTTACTATAAAAATTGTCGAATTTTGGATTCAATCAGTTCGCTCTCGTCTCCGTCACAAACCTGCATTTGATTCTTCGCCGCCATCTTTGTTACTAGGAATTACTTAACACTCAGGTTCGGAATTGCACTGATTCTTCACCGCCATCTTTGTTCAACATAATGTCTCAACACTTAACATCCCTAATATTCATGGCAATCCAGCGCTGCATTTTGACGTTAAATGGGTTGGTAAACAGCAAAACAAAATAAACCAAATACAATACGCAAAAGTCCAGCTAGAATTCGTCACTGACAACTTTCTCTCTCAACTTCCAGCACGTCTCTTCCCACTGCCTCTGCCAACAGACATTTTATCAGAAAACTGGCCCCCATTCCATTTGCATATGTGTGCAGTGGAAGATGAGATCTCGTGAGATTTCATGAGACGACACCTTATAAATCCATGGCTGCCACCTTTAATTTCTCTTTCTCTCAGATCCCATCCGAAGGTAAGTTGTATGACTGCATGAAACACACACACGGGGGGGGGGGGCGCTTTCCTCTTTGATTATTACATTGAACTCTACACTCCCCCCTGATCTCCAGACCACACATTTGGCATGGTTGATGTGGTTGTTTGTTGCGGGCACTCCTACGAAGGGGGATTGGCTGGACTACTTCATCTTCATTGGAGCTCTCAGAAAATGTATCGGAACCATTAGCATCAGCGTTAGGGTGTACAGTCATACTATCAGTCTGGACTTCATCGGACGATTCACCATTACTGCTACTCACCAACTGGTTCGTATTGAGGGCAGGCCGGATATCCTTCACATGGCGTGGAGTACCATTGACTAGCACTGCTTGCTCACTGATGATGCCAGTGATTCGCCCTCTTTGAAAGCTGCTGGTGCATCGATTATTGGGAGGCTTCACCCAAACAGTGTCCCCTAACTCATGCGTCCCTCGGGTTTCCTGCCGATCAGGCAGACGGGTGTCAATGTCCTTGATGCACACTCGATAGCAATCGATCACATTGATAGATGCGCTACAGCAGCAGTCATGCTATCCTTTGGAGTTGCTTTATATCTATAGACCGCCTCTGATTGTGCATTGTTTTCTTGCTGCGATCCTCTTTACGCTTTGATGGCACCGCTCTGCTATGCCGTTGCCACTTGGTACATATGCACATCTGTGTCTGAGCTGGATCCCCCACTCGTATATGAAACATCTGAACTCCCCACTGCAGAAGGCCGTGTCATTGTCTGTGAGGATCTCTTCAGGCGGCCCCCTTTCATAAAATATGGACTCCAATTCATGGATTACACTGGAGGAATCCTGTCTTATTAACGGGTGCCAGACTGCAAACATTGTCGGTCCACAATCGATCACGGTGAGTAAGTGCTGGCTGCCGTAGTGGGTTATGTCCATACGCAGTTGGCTCCAAATCACGCTTACTCCTAGCTGACCTTTCTGCGATTTGGCCAGGGCAGGGTCGATTGACTGGCATGTTTGGCATTCCCTGACTACCAATTTAACTGCACTGTTGGACACCGACGGATTGGAGAACTGCACAAAATAACATGTCCGTCTCACTCCAGGGTGTCCACTGAAGTGATGTATATTCTTGATTTCATCCGCCACCTCAATAGAGGCGGCACACAATAGTACTGGCTCGGCTTTCTTCTTCATAGTGTCATACCATCTCTGTGGCACCCGAGTGAGCCTATAAGCAAGGTTGCAATTTGAAGTGACCAGTACCGCATCCACAGGCAGGTTGTACTATTTACCAGCTTTTTTACGGCCTCCAACCTCCGTCTGATCAGCATCTTGCTGGCTGCCTTAGTGCGCACCCTAGTCTTGCCTGCCAGTGTGTCTGATATCCAGTGGTACATACATAGTGAATCTGTGTGTATGCATAATTTTCTAACTTTCCACTGGAGTGTCAGGTTGATACCTTTTATCACTGCATCAAGCTCTGCCAGGTTGATATGAGCAGCGTCACTTGCCGGTTGCAACCAGCAAGCGTCTTCAATCGCAGCACCATTCTTCTCCAACAGCACACCAATTGCCAGAGAGCTCGCATCCACCCACACATTCAGTTTGTCTCCCTGCATGCACCAGTCTCCTTTGGCGGGGTCATCCTGCTTTACCCTTGCGATGGTATCCTTCACCATGCAAACCAAGAGATCGTCAGCTGTTTCATCATCCTAGCCTGACTGTGCTTGCCCTCCTTTTTATGATACCTGTTGCCACATAAGTCCATCCACACACTGGTAGGTGCCCCACAAGTTTTCCACACATGCTTGCCTCGTGAAGACATTGGGCACTTCAGGAACTGCAGTTCCGCGCCTCCATTTCAAAGTCCCTCGCTCCTGTTGAACATTCAGACCCAAGACACGAATGCCATTCACCAAACGTTCTGGATCCTTGCACGTCAAACCAAACTCGGCCAGTTTGGCCCTCACACGTGATGATGACACAATGTCTCATTGACATAGACCTGAATGGTCGGAAGCGCCTCGTCTAATTTCTGTTTGGGGAAGAGGTCGGCGCTGGCACCTTGTCCCCGACCCCGTTTTCCAAACAATCCCGGGCCATATAACCAGTCTTATTACATCAGTAGCAGCGAATAGCTGTCAGTCGCCGCCGGCAGTTCCTTGCAATGTGGCCCTGGTCATTGCACCTATAACACATGACTTCACCGCGCAGGACGGGCCCTTGGGACGGTCTATCCTTATTTAATGCACGCTGTGCAGCAGCGACTACCGGTTCTCCCATCTCATAAGTATTCATTACGGTCCTGGCCCAGTCTACCAGGTCGTTAAAGGACAATGAAGCTATGCTTGAGCTAGCCCGCAGGAGTTGCTTTGCTCCGGTTGGGAGCCCTGCCAAAAATTTGTATGCCAAGGCCCGCTCAGGCAGCCCACCAAACAACACTGTCAATTTCGTCAGCTCAGCCAAATAAACGTCAACAGTTTCACCGGGATGCAAGGTTCTTGCCTCAAATTGCTCCCAAGCAGTGGCGGGGTCGATAGCGAACGCCTTGTATAATGCCACCTTGATCCTTTAATAATCCTGTTTTTCCTCAGGACTAAGCTGTTGATATACTGTGAAAGCCCCACCGGACAGACGTAGAGGAACCACATGTTCAATGTTCTTCACACTAGACAACAGGCAATGTAGTTCCACTTTCTCCACCCAGTCAAGTACTGGGGTCGAGCCGTTGAATTCCGGTATTAATTTAAGGTCGAATTTGTCCCCCATTATGCTGAAATAGCTTGACGTTAAATGGGCTGGTAAACAGCAAAACAAAATAAACCAAATACAATATACAAAAGTCCAGCTAGAATTCGTCACTGACAACTTTCTCTCTCAACTTCCAGCACGTTTCTCCCCACTGCCTCTGCCAACAGATATTTTATCAGAAAACTGACCCCATTCCATTTGCATATGTGTGCAGTGGAAGATGAGATCTCGTGAGATTTCATGAGACGACACCTTATAAATCCATGGCTGCCATCTTTAATTTCTCTTTCTCTCAGATCCCATCTGAAGGTAAGTTGTACGACCGCACAACACACACACACGGGGGCGCTTTCCTCTTTGATTATTACATTCAACTCTACACATTTTGAGTGCTGGCAATGGTTCTTTTGTCATAACTCTGGTTGGTAGAGAGCATGATCTGATCTCGCTCGTTGAACATTGTGGCACTTCCAAACATGAGAGAAGGCTCCTATCGCTCTTGGAATTTGTACACAACTGGCCAACTAGTAGATGGTTTGAAACAACAACAACAAAAAACAAAACCAGTTTACATCATATAAAAATAGAATCATGTTATCTTTTCTGGAGCGACAATCTTATCTTTTCACCCTATCGCGCGAAACTGTTGTTGCAGGCCAGTCGTCTTATTCTTAAAGATTTGCAAACAATAAACTCTAACACTCAATGAATAAAAATGTTTTTACCAGTTATGGTCATATTTATCACATTGGTTTCTTTAAATATGGATTCAGGTAAAATTTGTGGCCTACCATGGCTTATAATTTCTAAATCATGTCAGACACTTTGACGCCACTCTGTGCATTCCATATTCACATTCCATAATCATAACAATACGTAAGTGGTATTAGTAGTAGTAGCTGTTCCTTTCTAGGTATTAAAAGTGCTTATACTCGGTCTAATAGTGTTTGAAAATGCAAAGAATGATATTTTGACCGATGATAGCCGAGGATGTGTTAAAATGTACAAATGAAAATACGTATGTGGACTATATCTCTTACCAGACATATTTATTACTTTTTGTTTAATATTTACCAGTTTCCTTCACAAAAATAAGTTTTTTTTTCATTTATTTTCCTTTCAGCAATATCAAATATTGGTTGTAATCCTATGTATTTTCAAATAAGTTCACTTAATTTCCGTAAAACTTTGGAGCATTTTTAACAGCTGACAAATACTTAAAAAGAAAAATACTGATAGAAACCCCTCCAATAAATATCACCAATTGTGTGCAAATGTAATGGCCCACTAGTATTTTTAATTTTCGATTTTTTTGATTTTATCAAGGGTTCTCTTGTAATGTTTATAGCAGCATGTTTTTTTTTTCGATCTAAATGAATAGTGGACATGCTGTTTGTTTTTAACCCCCCCCAAAAAAACGCTTTAAAATATGTTAATACACAAAAAAAATTTTGTTTATTAAGAATTACTTATTTAAAAAAATAAAAATACAGAAAAATCTTTGATGTTCGGACTCCTCACAAAATGAAGATATCATATTCCAAAAATCAGCTCAATTGATGAAGTAATGTTTTTAAATTAAATTAAGAAAATCCAAATTTACGATTTTTAGCGATTTTACTAACTTGTATTGGACATAAGGCTAATTTTGACCTTGATGCTTCGAATTTTCTCTGTCTTATTTCATCGGATTTGATCATGTCCAACGAAAACACCATGATTTGCTTAGCTGTAAAATTTGATTTTCTTGAATAATAAAACAAACTACTTGGTCAAATTACATGATTTTTGGAGTATGTCATCTTCGTTTCATGACTGGTATGTACATTATACAGACTTTTCTGTATTTTGTTTCACTTTCAATTTCTTACATAAGCGCAATTCTGAATAAACAGCAAAAACTTATCCCAGTAGGTAGGAGAATAATTTATCTTGCATTTGGTAAGCCTCCAGTTATGTGTCTAAATTATGTCATGAAATAGCCTGTAGTATAGAATGCCATGTACTAAGTGTATTTGTATGAAAAAAAAATATATATAAATCTCCTGTAGCCGTAATAAGATCATAGTGACGATCTGTTTTTTTTTTCTCTCAGTTGCTTAAAATGTTCCCTCTCTCTGCATTTATTCCATTTTTTTTTTTTTTAATATTTTAATTTTAAGTCATGCATACAAATTTGTTCCAATTATGAAAAGCCGCAATTCTGAGCATGGTTTTCTTTTTTTAGGAAACTGTTGCCCGACATACAGAACATCTGGCATTTTGTACCAATCTGTGACCTATATTCATTACTTTTGTTAGCAATTATGTGAGCTTCACTACTCCATACTTTATATATATATATATATATATATATATATATAAAGCATAATGCCATTGGGCACAAAGAAAAAGTAAATTCAAGCAAATTTTACACATCTATTTAAATGTTGGTTGGTTGGTTGTTTTTGTTTTACGGCATATCAACCCTTTTTGGGTTATTTAATGCCGAATCCAAAGATATTGAAGAAAATTTTTTTAATAGAATATATTTGTTGTTTTCAAGGTTTCTATTTAACCCATAGTTGGGATCCTAACAGGTACTACCACTCCGGGTCAGAGTGGACCTGGGAGCAATGGTAATTGAAGGGTAGCTCCACACTCTTCAAAGTCCGCAAGCTGAATATATTTTAAGGTCTATTTAAATGTTAAGAAGTGCTAATGGACATGTAACACAACATAAAATGACATCAAATAAAAAGTTGTTTCTATTTACTTGCTGGAACTCTATCAGATGTGAAGATTAAGAGCCACTTGGAATGACGTCAAACTATCTCTTTCCCCTTATTGGGTTTAACTAAGAAATAACCCACAAGTCTCCTTAGAAACCAGTGTCGTTCCCAACACTTTCTCTTGACCCCCCCCCCCAAAAAAAAAATCTGCTTTTGTATAAATGGTGTACAATGAGGAATTTAGTTTCTAGAAAAAAAAACCCTGTAAATTTTGATAGATTGAATGCCAATAACGATGATGATTTTTATCCTTGCAATAAAAGAATTGGCTATTCATTTAATGTATTGATTTTGAAAAAAAAAAAAGAAAAGAAAATTACCTTAAGTCATCCATTTTGTTTTTGCTTTCTTAATTAGCACTTTTAGAAACAATGTCTGAATGCTATTGTGCTGGCATGCACAGAACTATTATTTCTATTTGACTATTTTTCAATGTAGGTCACGGATTGGTACTAGTCAGATTAATTTAACAAAAGCGAAGGTTTTTAAACAAACATATTGAAATTATTAATAGAATTACTTATGTGTGAGGAATTCTTGTTTATACATTTTTTACTATTTAACAACGGCTTCTGCTTGATTGTAGAGAAAGAAAATGGCCGCATATTGCATGTATTTAGTGTCATTACTCAAATGAAATAATTCTTTTCGTTGTTATACATATGAAAATTCACTTTTTGTATAGCAGCCTATCTCCTCAATATAAATGACATAGGATCGCTTCAGTAGTGCACAACATCTGCTGTGATAAAGGCAAGTAATTATTTGAACTTTGAACCAGACCTTGAAGGTGATTATGGTGGAAAGAGTAATAAACAGTCTGATAAGAAGTCAATTTTTGATGGATTTTCTAGTCTTCAGTTCTTCCATTCTCGAAATAGAAAAATGTAATTCCAAGCATGAAGAATGGCAGCACACATCGAGTTAAAGAAGTTTTCTCAGATAAATAATTCAGACACGATCAGCATAAACATAGTGGTCTTCACGAAGCCTCACCCGGTGATCAAGTGCATGAGAAGTCTTCACAACTTTGTAATCATCTTTGCTCGGACGTTTTTTGATTAGTGGTAGTATTTATCAAAATTATTTCTTTTCACGCATTCTTCTCCAAAGAATAAAGGTTTGTTTTCAATTCAACTCTTACTTATGATCTGTCTAAATAACGCCTAACGGCCCTGTCGGTGGGGCATTAGAATACACCGACTGCCCCCCTGCAGAGGGTAAAAGTCCCTCAATGGGGGTCCTGGATATGACCTTAAACTATATCCAGTGGTGAGGCCCTAGTTTGCGGGCTTTGGGGAGTGTGGAGCTACCCTTCAATTACCATTGCTCCCAGGTTCACTCTGACCCAGAGTGGTAGTACCTGTTAGGGTCCCAACTATGGGTTAAATAGAAACCGACTTGAAAACAACAAATATATTCTATTAAAAATTTTTTTCTTCCGAATCTTTGGATTCGGCATTAAATAACCCGAAAAAGGGTTGATATGCCGTAAAACAACCAACCAATCAACCAAATAACGCCTAAATTTCCAAAGCACATTCTGAGTCACGTTCCAATCTTAACGTATATTTTATCAATCCACTTTTTTAACAAAAATCCGTTAATAATAGGTCCTGGATATGACCTTAAACTATATCCGATGGTGAGGCCCCAGCTTGCGGGCTCTGGGGAGTGTGGAGCCACCCTTTAATTGCCATTGCTCCTAGGTCCACTCTGACCCGGAGTGGTAGTACTTGTTAGGGTCCCAACTATGGGTTAAATAGAAACTGACTTGCAAAAAACAAATATATTCTATTAAAAATTTTTTCTTCAAAATCACCGGATTCGGCATTAAATAACCCGAAAAGGGTTGATATGCCATAAAACAAAAACAATCAACCAACCCTTAATAATATGAACATTTCTTGTTTTTTTATTTTGTTTGTTATAAATTTATTAATGAGCCTAAATACTTACTTGTAAAAATGGAACACTGAAGGAGCTGCCAATTGCTTTTGACAATGGTACCCCTCGCCATCAGTGCACTAACAACACAATAATTCAAAGTGAATTTGGACAGGTGCTGAGCTACTATATCATATTCTGTGTAAACTGTAACGTCTTTGCTGTTGCGCCCATTGCCAAACCGGAAGTGACGAATGTTTAAATTTAGACTAGTCAATCGAAAAGAGAGGATGACTCTTGAAAATATTGGCAAAAAAAGCGACCCCTCCCCGTAAAAAATGTGCCCAGTCGAGGGTGAAGGAATTAATGTTTTTAGCCAATTTTTCAATATTTGTTGTCTGCAGGGTCAAGCTTCAAAAGGATACTGATCTCATGAAAATCTGTTGGCTCTGTTGAAAGTTTTTGCCATACATACATACATACATACATACATACATACATACATTTAAACAGACAGGTGAGATTTATATTGTAGACTAGCTTGGATGCCCGGCATTGCCCGGGTGTTAGGAGGTGTGTTGAGCAAAAAAAAAAAAACATGAATGTGCAATCAGAGTATAAGCAATACTTTGGTCCAATATTATTTAATTCACCTTCGAGTAGAAACATTTAACTGATCCCAATAAAGAGAATCAATTGGACCTTCACTGTCTGACCACTAATCCTTGTACAACTTCACGATTACTGCCGATTATGAATCTAATTACAGAACAATAAATTTCCCCATTTTATATAATTTCCAATCATGTCTTTTTTTTTTTTTTTTTGTGAAACGTATTTGATATTTATGTGATTAAACATTTAAAAAAAAAAAAACTTTCAAAGCGAAGATTAATAAGATCTGTTAATTACATATTCGATAGTTTCAAATATATTCTAACTCCCTTTTTCATCATTTCTGAATTAATTGCATTTCCTTTTAAAATATTCTATGCTAATCTCGTTTGGCAATTTAATCTTAAAAATTTGTATATTTATATAAACGGGTGTGTGTAATGTGTATGTTAAAAGTAAAAAAAAAACAAAACAAAAGTATGTAAGAAATCGGTCCCAATTCTTTTGAAAACCTAGTTTTATCTTAAAATACCTTAAGATCATATTTCACCTGACTGTTAATCTAAGGTTATAGGTTGGAACGATATAACATTCCTGGATCAAGGATCATATCTGGAGGTAAAGGAGTAAATAGTAGTGAAAGAGTTTGACTCAAAAACAAAAAGTAGGTTAGTTCTAAATTCCACCTCTTGTCCCCTCCATTTTTAAAGGTTAATTTATTAAATCAAACAGTGCCTGTCAATCTGAGTAAAATATGATAGTTTTTAATTGTGATAATTTTAATGTTAGTATTATAAGTTATGATCTATTCTTACTCGATGTTGTCCGGGAATCTTATTACTTAAAATAAAAATAAATTTATTTTCTAAAGACTTTTGTAAAACTAAACATATTGAACAGTTTTAGAAGTTTGTTTGATATCGCCATTTTTGTAAGTGTTGCTGTTGCTGCATCTGTATCTATCTTGTTCATCCTGTTTGCTATGAAATGTGTCACTATTGGCTAAAAGGACAAACCTCTACAAGTGAAATCAATTTTATTCAACTGTTTATCAACACAAAACATTGTCAAAAGAATTGTAAAGACAAAAATACAAAATAGGTTGAGCCAGGAGACTACAGATGTAAGATTGATGTAACGTCTTTTATTATGCCTCTCGCCATGACTTTGGTGAGAAGTGGAAAAGAAATGACATATCAATATGTTCAAAGTTTGACTGTTCATAATTTATAGGAAACAGGCTTCGATGGAAGTGGAAATTGCTTCCTGTGTGAAATGTTCATCTCGCCAAGCATATCTCAGAACATTCTAGTGTGTTCCTATGAATCCCATGCTAATCACTCTGCGAGTGAGAACATGCAAGTGTAAAAGAAACTAGATCATAATTATATATCTCGTACAAAAGTAATTTCTATTTTGAATTCAAATTAAAAAACAAGTCAACTATAATGATTCATTTGTACGCATAGACCAGAAATAGAAAATTGGTTAAGTCAGGAGACATGCATATACTGTAGAAATAAGATTGAGTTTAGGTCTTTTACTTTGCCTCCCTGCCAAGTCCCAGCAAGAGGCAAACAAAGGATATGACACCTTATTCACATGGTACTAAAAGTCTATCTGTTCGTAAAAGGTGCAAAAAGATTGAGGGAAAACAAAAGTAGTGTCGTCTTACATACGAATCACTCCACAAGTAAAAAAAAAAAAAAAAAAAAAAAAAAAATGCAGTGCAAAAGAAAATAGATTGTAATTAAAAATAGTATAAAAACTAATAAATAACATGATAATTAACACTTCTTCTCCATCGTGGCTCACAGAAGGAGAACAATCTACTCTGTGGATGAAATAAATATTTTAATTTGAAATTGGGTTCCAGAATTTTACATAAAGATTCCTAAGTTTGAAAAGATGCACTTAAAGAAGGTTCCTATGTATTTGCCAGACACAAGATCGGTTTTTAATGTGAAGAAAATCTAGCTCCTTGAAAAGGGGCATTCTGTATTGGAATAAAAATTGCCTCTGTCTAGAAGGATCTCTCCTAGAACAGGCCAAGTATAGCATCAAAACACAATACACTTCGCTCCCAGCCAAACAGCCAAGAAGTCTGACGGTTACACATCACCTGAAAATAAATAAATTAAAATCTTTATTTTAATTCAAACCTTCTGAATGACCTGCATCATTTATGACATTTTATTATTGTGCCTGGAAGTCATTTTTAACCTTTTTTTATTTGTTTGCACATTTTGAAATGCATATAGAAAAAAAAAATTTAATTGTAAGGTAGACAACTCTTATTTCTTAAATTAAAATGAGTTGCTGATTTTTATTTTTAGGTTATAATTTAAAAATTAGCAGGACCCATGAAACTCTATGGAATGAGAAATATATAATCAGTGCTTTTATAAAGCTGATATTTTTCTGGATAGTACAAAAAAGTAAATTTTTTGGGCATAAAAACCAATAACACAGCAAATTAGTTTATTAACATTTCTCTGAAGAAAATCGTGTTAATTTTAAATCTAGAACTGGTCCGAATGAAATAAATTAATAAGTACTAAATTAATATTGCACTACATAGTTCAATACAAATAATAAAATCAAATTGTAATTGAGAAAACCTTTAATTTACACTCTGTCCAGCATCTTTTGGTAGACAATGTGTTACCTTTTTTTTCTTTCTTTCAAATGTTCCATTTTTTTACATTACGTTTTGCTGATTTTCTTTAATGTAAAACCACTGCTCGTCGAAATTGAGTTCCTTTCTCAACAATGATCATATATCATATTTGAAAACGAGGTTACATCAAAGGGAGATCACGCATATTTTTTCCAGGGTTGCCAGATTGACCTTCTTAAAGCTAAATTTTGTGAATTTGGTCTGTTTTTGAAGCAGTTTGGCTGTCAAAAATTGTATTTGGCCTATTTTCAAAGCGTAACGTATAAACTAAGGAAGCAACCCAAAGAATATTACACAAATAATAAAGAACTGACAGAAATCCTTTGAACTGACAAGCTCCTTCAAACTCACTCTCACACACAGTGGCACCAGTTTTAGCTGGCACCACACCAAATGGTTGTGAAGTGTCAAGGAAGATGGAAAGACATAAAAAAAAAAAACACTAGATGATACCGACCTTAGTTAATACTACACAAAACTGTCATAAAAGACAAGGAGGATGGAAAGAGCAAGGAGGGAGAACACTAACCAACCTCCACTGGAAGAGAGCATAACGTATGGACTAACTAACATTATATAGATGTTTCGTATTAGCAGTCGTCTGGGTGGACGAAGTTATTTTTAAATTGCAGTGAAGTATCTGGAATAAGGTGCATGGCAGACATAAACAAATTCCTGATAAACCGTCCCCTTAAGTCAGACACTTTATCAAAACCTTCATTATTAACGATTACTACGATATTATCCCATAGATTACTGTACACGCAATAACCCTTATCCCGAAGTGATCTCCGGGCCTTGATAAGTGGTGACTACCATGTAAAACAAAAAAAAAAACGCTATCAAAATTGTATGAGGTACACTATGCCAGTTATTTCTATGCAACCTATTTAAACTTCAGTTGTTTGTTTATCTAGCATAGACATTCCAAACGAAAGGCGGGTAGCTCAGCTACCTATCTATCTTTTGTTGCAATGGCATTAACTCTGGTTGAGTTGAGCTGACTTCTTCCATGGTCTGCACCACATCATGAATCATTGCTACCTATGCATGTTGGTCCTGGGCAAGGTTATACAAGATGATGAAATAATGATTGGATAACAATTGAAGATTGACCACTTGTGGACCTGAGAGCTCACCCAAGTCGCCGTCCTTGATAGTTTTCACTTATCTCCTCAGCTGCTTACTGATATGTTTGCTCTACTAAGCAGAGAGGAAGTGAGGATTAGACCATAAATTAATTCTCTCTGGGTGATGAATTACATGCCAGAACCACCGAAGACATCGCAATAAGTGAAACAACAATCTCCAGATTGAAGTATTGGCAAAGAGAAGTCCGAACATTACTGTTATAGATCTTATATAGTTAAGATTATTTTAAGCTAGCACGACTACCCAGCGTTGCCCGGTAGCATAAAAAACAAAATAGAAGAGGTAAAGTGTGTTTAATGTGTTTCTTTTAAAACTTTAGCTTTCTGTCCTTTTCTTTATCTATCCTCCCTCACCTTTTTCCTCCCTCACCTTTTTCCTCCCTCACCTTTTTCCTCCCTCACCTTTTTCCGTTATCCTTTCCTCACGCTTCCCTGTATTCTCCTCCCTCACATTCTCTGCTAATTGGAAAAAAAAATCTTTGACGAATTATTACATACTAGCGGGGGTACCCGGTGTTGCCCGGGGATTTTGGAGGTGTATGTTGAAGGGGAAAAAACGTGTTAGTGGGCAGGCAGGCCCGAACCCATGACACGAAGGAAAAAAAGAAAATGAAAGAAAACCTGATATCTTACCACTACGCTATGACGCCAAAGGAAGTGAAAAGTGTTCAAATTTGGCAATGTCAATGAAAAAGTTGTCAACTCAATAATAATTAAGTTAAGAATCATAGGAGTCAGCGAACAAATGAAAGTGGCTTTTAAACCTGACCTGGGGCCAGTCAAGCTTTCGCTTTCTTTCGTATTTATTTTCTTCCCCACGAGGTCGTTCCCCTGAAAAAGGGGGAACTCTGGCAGCGTCCAAATGAATAGCAATTGTCTGTTTCCCCAACTGATCAAAACTAATTGCTTCTGGATGTCCCTGGAACAAAAACCAGGAATCTGTCTTCACTTTCGATTAGCTTCGCTTTTATACGAAAAACTCAAACACATGAGAGGAAAGAATAGCGCAAATTTTGTAAAAGTTGCTTAAATAAAAGACAGACGGCCTCCATTTGCAAATCGTAGTTATTATAATCGAGGGAGTATATGAAAAGTTCTAAAAAATAGTACACCCCCCCTCCCCCGAGCCCTGACAAAAAAAGTCTTTGCCGAACATTCAAAAACACGCGCGTCTGTCTTGCCTTATATATATATATATATATATATATATATATATATATATATAGATAACAATTCTAATACTACTATTACTACTTATGGTAATAATAAATAGATAATATCTGTGTCTGTAAGTGTAAGACATTTTTAGTATCAGTTATTTTTCATATTAAGCCTCCAATTCTATTCGCATAAAAATTACATTTGCATACATGCTGGTTCTTTTATTTATTTTCATTATTATCAGTTATTGTTCAGATTAAGTCTACATTTCTTTGCTAATAAAAATTAATTTTGCACATATGAATATTGAAGCAAGATGAACATACACACACACATTCACTTCTATTATATATAGGATGGAACAATAAAATTTTCCCCATTTAACATACGGCATGATTCCATTTCTGCTTGATGAAAACCGGTTTTCTTTGTTGCTGACCATCTACTAGTTGACTAGTTGTGTACAAATCCCAAGGGCAATAGGGGCCTTCTATCATGTTTGAAAGTGACACAATGTTCAACGAGCGAGATCGGAGATGTGCCACTGTACAACTCCTGCTCCCTACTGAGCTAAGTTATGACAACAGGACCATTGCCAGCACCCTCAAAATGCATCGCTGGATTGTCACGAATAACAGGGAGATGCCCGGGATGATGAAAAATTTTCAGCCACTGTTATGGCCTTTTATGTGGTTTCAACTGAGAGCCACATCATGCCATCTCACATCTTCGAAGTCTGCTTGAAAGTCAAAACCAAAGTGTAGCTGAATGTGAGTGTGGTGATCCCCTGGTGCAATCAGGTGGCTGCTGACAGACCCTGGGTGTGGCAGCGGGGCTCGGCACCAACCCAACAGTTCAAGGAGACTCAGGATTGGTTTCAGAAGGAGTGCTATAACTTTCTACCCTTCACTCACTGGCCACCTTCTTTCACCGACTTTAACCCGCTGGACTACTGTTTGGCCATACGTCGCGAATATCACCAACATAACCTCCCACAACACCAAAGCTGGCTTGATCATTGCCGTCCACTGAGTATTTGCCAAGCTTTCACTGGCACTTGTGGAAAAGGTATGCTCCTAGTTCTGGACCCATATCAAGGCGGTGATATAGGCTGAAAGTGGCTACATTGAGTAAATGTCAGCTCTACTACATAATCAAGTTACCTGAATTGATTTTTTTTTTTTTTTCAATAAGTTTTAAAATAAAGCTGTAGTGATGTTTTCTTTCGGGAGACCACATTATCTTTCCATCATGTAGATAACAAAATAATACAATGACAACCGTCTGAATTATTCATTCACTTAATTATGTTTTCTGCGTGAATTTCGGCCTATTAATACTTTTAAAGACATTTGAAATATTCATATCAAAAGCTGATTAGCATTATCCAACTCATTGTTAGGTTTACTGTAATATTTTAATTGTGGGCTGAACATGTTCTTTATTTTTTTCCATTGTCAATAAAAAATAAATACAGATCTGTGTATTAGTCGTGGCTTAATAATGGAAAATTATAAGTGGGAGTTGTGGAAATTAATTCTCTTATTTGTTATGCATTTGTTGGGTAACTACCACCGGAAGAGCCGATTTGCAGAAAACAATGTCGTTCTTTTTTTTTTTTTTTTGACAACCTCTAGCTATACTAATAAAATTAAATTAGAAATGAATAAAAATGATGGCAATATTTATAATATATTTTTTAAAATCAGTTTAAAAATAAAATCATTTGTGAATAACAAAGCTTGATTAACATCATCATATTGTATGA
The DNA here is from genome assembly GCF_053919585.1 of Euprymna scolopes. NCBI lineage: Eukaryota > Metazoa > Mollusca > Cephalopoda > Sepiida > Sepiolidae > Euprymna > Euprymna scolopes. The sequence goes on along the minus strand of NC_136511.1, from coordinate 81,782,034 downwards.
ATCCGAAGATTCTGTTGTTGGCATTGGTTTCCCTGATATTTTTCTAGTTAGAATTATTTCTAGAAAGACATCAGATACTTTCAAGAGGAACCACATGAAGGTTGTGAAAGTGATTTTTGTGGAACGAACTGGATTCTGATTTGGGTCACCCAAATTTTCAGTCTGTCAATAACTACTGACCAGCATCACTAAAACTAAATTCTATAGGTTACATCCAAAATGTACTTTACATTTGCAAAAATATATGCACATATTACATGAGGTTTTGTATCCCCCTCCCTCCACAATCTCTATATTTAGAAAGTTAAATAGAATCGGATTCAGTATTTTAGAACGGAATCAGAAAAAATATTGATATCGTTCCATCTACAGTAAAATTTATTTTTTGACATGGCAACATCAGCATCAGTAATTACTATTATACATGTTAGCATTAAAGATCAAATGATCTCATTTTAAGAAATAATAAAGCAACTTCTTCATATGGACGTGTTGAATACAGACCAACCCCAATAGGAGGTAGAAACTATTCTGGTCTCAATTTCATTGAACATTGTGGATAAAATTCTCCAAGTAAATCTCACACTTTGATTATTAGGGTACGTCTGATATGAAAATTTCAACAAAGGGATAATATCTTGTTCTAAATTCCCTGTATAGGTGGAATTAGTTTTTTTTCATAACAGGAGAGCACATTCTTCAAGGGAGATAACTTGGAGACTTCTGAAGTCAACAAGTCTATGAAATGTTGTAAAACAATCACAAGGATGCAACATTTTGGTGAGGTTGCAATACCTCCCCTCCAAGAGGAATTTCAATGTTTTGTATGTCATGATCAAATATATTTTTTCTTTATCAAATGCAAATTAACAAATAACTGCAATTAAATCATAAAAAAAAACTCTGTGTCTTCACTGCTTAATCTACGATCATCTTTCAGAGTATTATCTTTCTATTAGGTGCATTCTTGCTCTAGAAGTAACGTTTATATAACAAAAACGGGAGAAGAATATTCCAAATTTGGAGAACAACCATTTATTAAACTGTTGATGTTGCCTACTTTCCTGCTAGCGGTAACAGAGGGGGGGGGGCGCATATCTGGATTACATATTTCTGATGCTTTGCGCCTTTATTTATAAATGATTCTCAAGTTATTTTTCATATCTTGTCACTTTGCCCTTCCAATTGAATACTTCTCTCTCTTTTAGCCACATGAAGTACCATCCTGTTCTATCACTTTCTACACTATGCCGAGCTGACCTCTGAGTGCATAGAATGAATGAGCTTTGAACCTAATTTGCTGTTTACATGCAATGTTCGCTTGAAAAACTAAATCACTGGACATCTACTAGCAAGCATACCCTAACAATACTGAAAAGGAGCAAGATTCAAGATTAAATCTAATAAAACAATATCAGAGTAAATTCTGTGATTATTAGCTTTAATAGTAGTGGACTTTTGATAATAAAAACAGTACAACAAAAATATATCCGTCTATATTTTTCTTCTGTCCATGTGGAAACTAATGTTTAAATGTCTAGTATCTGTAATAGTGAATAAGAGAAAGGCAGCCATCTTAATTTATTCACCCCACTTGATGGCTTCATATTAGTATTCCTTTTTGAGAAGCAAAAAGTTTTTAAATGGGGGAGGGGGACTTTGTCGGTTGTATGTATATCTTTTTTGTGTCTCTTTGTCTTTATCTTTGTATGTAATTGTGATACGTATGCATATACAACAAATTTCACCATACTTTTTTTCTGTCATCTTGGTCTTCTCGCTTGTAGCTGCAAAAATGAACTATATGCACAAAATAACAACTCGGAAGCTTCCTTTAATTAATTAATGCTTGGTTTATTTTTCTAGCTCTTGCCCGTTCCACATCTTTCTTTTGTTGGCTGACTTAATTCTTTTTTGTGCTTCTTTTTCCAACACATTTTTGCGCTGATCTCTATATATCTGTTCTGTTCAAAATCAGAAACCAGACTGACTTGCATGTGAGAGAAAAGATATCCTCCTCTTTCTTTTATGCTTTTCCTCTTTTTTTTTCTTTCCACGTTTTCTTATTCTTTCACACAAATCCGAATGACCTATTTCAGGTGCTATCGTTGACCTTAGGTACAGAGTTTTACATACATCAGCTTTAACTCTTGAACTCTTTTTGAACCAATCACCCTTCACAGCAAAATCACAATTTTAAACATGTTGGCGTAACCCAGGATAGATTACATATCAGTTTCTCCTGAAATCATTGTATGTTACACAATCCTGAATATTTGTAGTAATATTTAGCAGTAAGAATCATATTTATTGGTTCGATATGTGAAAGATCTTTTGAAAAATAGATTTTCTGAAGATTCATATTGTCTTTTTAAATGTTTCTGCTCACAACTTCTTTCAGCATTCCGTTTTTTTTTTTTCTGCAATTCTGTCAGCCTTTATACTTAAATAAGAATTACAACTTAGATGATAACAAGATGTATGTAAAGAGTAGATGCCCCTTTTGAAATGCGATTGTGATTATTGTACTAATTTCAAGGTTTGGCAAGGATTGAAAATAAACATTTTATTTTGAAATATTTGGATTTGAGGATTTCTCATTTGTTGAAATCATTTATCTAAATTATGTTATCGATCAGAGAAAAAAGTGATAATAATGAGAACAAGGTATGTTAAAAAAATAATGATAGTTTTTATGTTCATAGACTATTAGCAAATTAGTCTTTTGGTTAGCATCTCAAATAGTCCTGTCTTGTGTGGTCACAGAAATCTCTCATATCTATACTCCGATAATGTTTTTGTGTATTGATATTTATATTAAAAACCCTTTTTTCTATTTATTTAAAAGGAAAATACAACTTTCTGATATATGGCTTGTGGAATTTCATTCACTAGCAAAAGATCTGTTTGATTTGTACATGCTTTTAAACATTCATTTTATCCCTATTAGTTTTTTTCGGTTTTCTTATGGGATGATCTTTAGTTAACTATTACTTGTAATTATATTCATTCAGATATTCTACATAGTTTATATTTGCGTAATATTTGCATAAAAAGGTTATAGTAAACATAAACCACTTTCATTTATGTATGCATATATATATTTGTTTAAAAAAATTGCCTACCAAATTCCTGTCAGTTTTTGGTCTATAGACATGAAACTTGATATATAGGGTATTTGAATTCATGCGAAAATTTATATTTAGTTTTAGCCGGGGAAAATTGGTGCAAAGGTGTGAAAATTTAAAAAAAAAAATGAAATTTACCAGGTGAACGTCGAACCGCAGCATTATGAATATGCATGCATAACATAGTAGAATTGGTTCATATTTTAATTTTTAGCATTTCAACAAACAGGTCTTCATAGCTGAGGCATTAACATCAAAAGAAAAATAAATCGTAAACTAAACGTTTTGCTTCTCTGTGGTGTCACAAGAGTTATTTTTTAAAAGCTTTTTGACTCATTAATATATATTGGGTTCAATATAATATAATAAATATGAAAGCTACATTAATCAAAATATCATTTAAACATATTTTATAACCAGGCAATGCCGGGCGGCCTGCAAAATCTCACTCCTTCACTGTTGAAGTCCCTAGATACTGGAAAGTTAACTACTCTAATAGCTTCTTTTCTCAGATGGTAGACTTTGGAATGTTCTCCCTGTTTCCTGCTTCCCTGACTGTTCTCGACGCATAGAAGTTTAAATGTAATGTGAACAGACATCTCACTGCTCAACTCCCCACAATCCTTTGTTAGATATGATTCCAAATAGTAGCCCCTTGCTTCCAAGTTATGTGGACCTCTTCTTGTGGTAAGACGCGGATAAATAAAGATGACACTCTCTTAGAAAGCTAAGAGACAAGACTGATACAATAGCAGATGACACATTTTTGTTGATTAATAAAATTCCTCCAGTAGGAGCAACGTTGTTGAAAATAACTGTAAAGCATAAATTCTCCACAAAATAAGATCATATTTACCAAAAGGAGTACGTGTTTCATTGATGTAAAACCAGTCAGCAAATTTCAAAAACCAATGAAAATGTGTAGTTAATGAATGAAATGTCCTTTTGCAAATTTATATGCAAATTAGTTGACCTGGTGTAGATAGCATATACGTCGACAGTAGATCAGATGCTAGTTTTTGTTGTGTGAATCTTATGTTCTCTCGTTTTAATGGAAGAGTGTGTTTGAAATTAATTATTTAGAACTTTGAACGCATGGCATGCTGGGAAGTATAATAGTGAGAATAGAAATCTTGGAAAGTTTTCATCTATTACAGTCTGTTTTTCATCTCTAAATTCAGTCACCATAGATGCATGGAATTCCAATATTGTCATTCTTCCAACCAGTAGGTTCTAGATATGACCTTAAACTATATCCGATGGTGAGGCCCCAGCTTGGGCCTCTGGGGAGTGTGGAGCCACCCTTTAATTGCCATTGGTCCCAGGTCCACTCTGACCCGGAGTGGTAGTACCTGTTAGGGTCCCAACTATGGGTTAAATAGAAACCGACTTGAAAAAAACAAATATATTCTATTAAAAATTCTTCTTCAAAATCACTGGATTCGGCATTAAATAACCCGAAAAGGGTTGATATGCAGTAAAACAAAAACAACCAACTAACCAATCCAACCAGTAACTGATACATGATGCAAAGTTGAAAAGATATTTTTCATACAGTAGAAAGAAATACAATCGGCAAAAGATGATCGTTTCATTATTTCTAGTAGCCACTTTGAAAAATCACTCATAAATGCAACTGTTTCACTCATAATGTAGAGGTCCTGGATATGCAGTAAAACAAAAACAACCAACCATAATGTAGAGCCCTGCTGGTCTAGTTTTATTCTCTCACATCTTCTAGCCATATCGTCATCTCTCGCATTGTCGGTTGTGACTCATAACTATAAAAAGATAAAACCACTGAAAAACACAAACTTAAGACAAACATACGACTCCAACACAGAAAACACACACTTTGACACATTCCATAGTTATCAGTTGGACTCTGGGTGCATATGTGACACCATCTACTCTCTAATTTCTTGTCTGCTACACCTTGATAACTCATTCTATTTTAGACGGCCTTTGTCTGCTTAGGTGAACCACTTTCTCCTCATTGTCTTTTTACTTCCTGTACTTTTTGTGTTGAACTTAATTCCTCTTTTTATTATAGGTTTTCCTTTTTTTTTTTACTTCCTAACAATTAGGGGGGGATGTCTATAGTAGCACATCTTCATCCTATGAATGTGAACCACTTGAGACTTTATAAAATTATGTTCATACAAGATGGAAACCTCCATGGTCAGTTAGTTTTTATGTCAATAGATTAATAGCTGATAAATTGTTTTGCAGTGTGATCAAAGTGATCTTTGTGCGCGCATGTTCTGGTGGAATGAGCAGGAAAACCTGTCTGGTTTCTGTGAGTGTTGGAGAAAGATTGGACTTTGGGCTCTATGCTGAGGGACTGTTTATGTTTGGTTGGGAAAAATGTTTGTTTTGATTTGTAAGTTTATCGTTCGGTAGAGAAATTTTGTATTTGTAACCTCTACAAACAAAATATTTTTTTAGCCATTTTAAACTTGAGTTATGATTTGGTTTGATTGGTTTTGTTTTATAGCATATCAACCCTTTTCTGGGTTATTTAATGCCGAATCCAGTAATTTTGAAAAAAGCTCTTAAATATTTATTCACTGTGTTTAGTTTTGTAGAGAAAAATCGTTTTTGATTTTGCAGAACATGATTGAGTTTTGCAAAGGGAAAAGGAAAAAAAAATACATTACATCAATGTTTGGTGTATTTAACTCGGGAAGCCGATATCTTCAGACAGCCTGATCTGGTAGTACTAGACCTTTTTGTTACAGCAGTGACCAAGATCACGACTGACATTATGGCGAATGTTGAAATCAAGGGCTGAATCTGAACGGAGACAAAATGAGTAATTGCTCATGATCTGTGCAGTGAATGTGTACAAATGAAGGTTCATACATTTGTTATCATTAAACTTTTTTTAATTAACAATTAATAAAGCATATTTGGATTCATTAATAAGGTTTTTTTTTTTTACGTCTTTCTTTTCAGCTGATAAAGATCTTAATGATTGTTATTCCTACCCTTGTAAGAACCAAGGAACGTGCGTGGATCAGTACAAAAATTATACCTGCAATTGCTTACCGATATACAGTGGCAGGAACTGTGAAGAAGACCTCAGTAAGTTCTTATCCAGCTTGGATTGTTTTTTTTATTTTGAGGTTCCATTTATTTTGTGTAATATAATGGCTGTGTAACTTGAGTAACAGGCTCAAATCAAATGACCAGTCATATGTGCACAGTGTGTTGATGTATAGGAGTGAAACCTAGCCAGTGTGAGTTGAGGGCATGCGTTGCATGGAGAGAAATAATAAGAATTATATGATGGATGTGTAATGTAATTCATAATAGATCTGATGACCATAAGAGAAGATGATTAAATTTCGAGAGTATAAGGAGATGTGTACAGAACAAGGTTTTATTGGTATGGTCACGTTGAAAGAGTGGATAAGTTCTTAGGTTAGATGTAGAACAGTTGAGGTAGCAGGTTCAATTCATAGGGGAAAGGCAAGGAAAACATGGGAGGAAGGGATAAGGTTGGACTTAAGAGAAATAGGAATAAATAAAGATTGGGTCATCAGAGATAGGTTAGCGTTGTATCATTGAGTAAAGAAACAATACACAGATATAATATAAAATAGATTTATTCCAATAGGTACAATAGTAGACATCCGTGTTAGGTAGCAACAACGGGTAATTGAGTTGGCAAGTAAACCACTAAGGGTTTGGGATGAGTTTTTCCAACCCACTACTACCAGTTTGGCTCTGCTTAAATATACATGAACCAGATACATGAGAAAAAAATAAACTTAGATGTTCTTTATATTTTCAAATATTTATGCATGGAGTTTGCTTTGCTTGTTTTGTAGAGCAAAATTATTTTTGTTTTTGGCTTTGCAGAAGGAAGAAAAATGAAAGCATCAATAGGCCACCATTCACCTGTGCATTTTGTATTGTTGCCACATCTGAGCTCGTGCATCCACCACTAGTCTTTCCCTCTTAGCTAGGGTCCAAAATAGGGTCTCCAATCTAATGGCTGGTGCTACCAGATCAGGTTGTCTACTGACTTCTTGAGACGAAATGCACCTACAGATATGTTTTTTGTTTTCTATCTCCCTTTGCAAAAACTTAATTATGTTCTGCAAAACTAAAAACAAATACAACAGCCCCCTTTTCTCCCCCTCCCTTCCCCTTATTTTTTTTTTTTTTTTGTTTCTTACCCTACCACTACTTAGTCCTGGATATGATCTTAAACTATATCCGATCATGAGACCCCAGCTTGTGGGCTTTGGGGAGTGTGGAGCCACCCTTAATTGCCATTGTTCCCAGTTCCATTCTGACCCAGAGTGGTAGTACCTGTTAGGGTCCCAACTATGAGTTAAATAGAAACCGACTTGAAAAAAAAAAAAAAAAAAAAAAATATATATATATATTCTATTAAAAACTTTTTCTTCAAAATCACTGACCTAATAAGGATTGATATGCCGTAAACCAACCAACCAACTGATCTAATGAGTCCCAGTTTATCAACTAAGCTCCAACACCTGTCCCATCACCACAATGTTGCATCTCTGTGCCTGTTTTTACAAGTATTCTGATGAACACATTGCATTTGTCCCCTTGACGTACATATCCTCGACAAACCTGCTTAACAATATCACACCTCTCCACTTTTGAGATCCCTAAATGCCGGAGGGCTTTTTACTTTAATAGTTACTTCCCTCGAACAGCTAGACTTTGGAATTCCCTTTCTGCTATCTGCTTTCCTGACTGTACTGGTATGCAGATTTTTAAATGTAACGTGCAAACCAATATCTTGTTAATCTTTCTTAGCCATGATCCCAATTAGTAGCATCTTACGACGTCCAAGTGGCGATATGCCTTGTTTGGGGTGAAGATGAGTTGTCCAAGAGTTTCATGTCGTATAGTTGAGTTGTTGCTAGAGATGAGACAAAGAACAGTTCCCGTCATTTTTAAAAAATTTTTTTTACTTGCTTTCTCACGAGGGCAGAGTTAGACACAAGGTCGATTTTTAATGTGTGCGTGTGGGGGGGGGGGCACCAGCTCCCTCAAAAGGGGCACTCTGGTGAATAACAAAAATAAAAAACAATGTATCCTTCATGAAGGATTTCTCTTCACTAACCGAGACCAAAAAAGTGAAGTGTAGCATCAGAACAGATACTACGCTTTGTTCCTGTCACGAAGGCCAAGAACCCTTTTTTTCTATTCACTAGTGTCCTGTCATGTTGATGGGTACTGTTCATAAAGGTTTGAGCAAAAGTTCAACAAGGCATGCATGTGCCATGTGTTTCGTACTCGGCGAGTGATTGCATGCAGATGCAAAATAATAGAAATGTTATGTAAATGTTCATTCAAATCACCTCCAATTTAATTTCTCCGATGGCATAGGCTTCATTTTGTTCTACTGTTTTCTCCTCCATCCCCTCGTCTTCCATCATTTTCCTTATCAAAGACCCTATTGAACGTCTTTGATATGTTAAGGTCCTTAACACCGCCAAAACTGGGGGGGGGGGGAAGGTAAGTACTTTTTGATGGACCGACTTTTTAAAAATCTACCAAAAATCAGGTAATTATCCAATCAATACAAAATTTTCAGCGATTATTAAGAGAGGAATGAACTTTATAACAGTGTAATTATTTTTCATAAACGATATTTATATATATATATATTTTTTTTTTTGCTTACCCCCCCCCCCCCCCCTTGTTTTGAGGGGGTTCCACATACGCTTAAAATAATCATCTGAAACTGAACAAAACATATTGTGTTGTTGTAAGGGACAGGATTATAGATAAAAACAAAACAAAAAAAAAACTTGTTTGCATACCTTATTTTGACGTCTGAATATCAGAATTTCGATTGTGTTTAATTATCCCGCTTTTGAGTTTTGAAGTGTGAAATTCGGTGAATATCATAAGTAAAATAATTAATTTAAAAAAAAAAAAAAAAATTTTTTTTTTAATATTTATATGAAAAAAGCCATTTTAAAATCTTTGATAAATAAATTAACAATTTCTTTTTTTTAGCGAGCCCAATAATGCATGACCATTATTAAACAGGGCATGCTTTGAAGAATCGATACAAAAAAAAAAAAATTCAATAAATATTGTGCCGTTTGTGTTAAAAATATCATTTTTTTCGATCTCGTTTAGAAACGTTTGCTGCCTTTCGACTACGGTGGACCAAACACGCTGAAATAATTTTTTTTTATTCTGCTTTAAATTGGGGCCCCCCCATTTTGGGGAGCTTGGCCCCTACACACATACACATTAAAAAACAAACTCATACAAATGGTCACCCATCTGGCACTGGCCAGCCTCAGCATTAATAATACATTGAAATTTTCGTCACTGAAAAATAAGTTTTTGGCTTGTTTGGTCTTCCGTAGTTTGCTTTTTATCAAGTAAAAATGTAAACACTGTGATCAAACCGACGCAAAGTAACTGGTTGCCTATAGGAATAAGTGGAATTATTTGAAATCCAGGTACTTATATTATAATATTTCGTATCTATATTCATTCATATATATCATAGAAAATCACCCTAAATCTTAGACAACAAATAAACAAATTAATTCTTTCAAAAACCTTTTTTTTTTCCTTTTTTTTTTTTATAAACTATTTATATACGTTTTTTTGTGCAAAACAAAAAATGCCAATTGTTAACTTTTGGGGAAAATTAAACATTTAAAATTTAATTAAAAATAGTAGAAAAAGTTTTACATTATTCTGCTTTCTATATGATAAAATTCAGGGTTTTATCTTTTTGGAAAAAAAAAGTTACTCAGAAATAATGGATTTTAATAAATGTAATTTCGTTTTAAAAAAACAACAACTTGATTTTTCGGCCATTTTGGGCGGTGTCTAGAAGGACTATGGTGCTAGAATTGCCCTTCACCTCTATCAAAAGATTTACTGATCCTTTGTGATATTTTGATAAGCAACTCACCTGGTGACTTTGTAGAATGAAATAGTTTTTATTTATTGTGTAAAATGTATGTTTCTTTCTCTCATGACATTTTGTCTGGTTACGTTTTTGAATTTTTGAGATGAGAACTGATTATTCACATTATTACTGTACACTACCAGGGAGACCCAACGTTGCCCGGGACTGAATTATGATCAAATATTTCACATATTCATATTTTTATTGTCTTTTCAATCAAATCGATTGATTGCCTGCTCTAATTGGGAACCCATCATCGTGTACCTAGAGGAAGCTTCACATGCTTCTCAGTGACTTAGTCCACAATCCCTGTCATATCAGAACCTACTGTTGATTTTATATGTCTGGCCTTTCGGCTTGTGTGGTAATAAATCTTCTCAAATGCACTTGTGATGTTGCGCTCTGTAAATCGCCTGTTTCTCTTTTCATCAGATTATTTCGATTATAGATTATCGATACTTATCAAAGACATTCCAATACAAAGCTTGTCTATGAACACTGCCAAACACATAAAGTACCTTTGTGTGAAATTTCATAAAAATCTGCCCAGCTGTTTTCGAGTTCATAGGAAACAAACTCACTCTCTCACACACACCCAAAGAAAAAGTTCATTTTATATATTAGATTAACGAGTAAAACGTGTCTAGAACGTGTTTGCGAAGCATTTAGTATATAATCTCATATACCGATGTTTTAAAACTGCATCCAATATTTGCAGTTTTTCACAATTCGTTGGGTGGGTAAAAAATGTACCCTCCCCTGAATAGTGAAGAAATACCGTATGTTTATATATTTGTATCTACACGATAATTACTTAACTAATTAACTGATCATTATGAATTTTAGAACACAACAACAAAGGGGGGGTAATGTGGGCTAGTTTTTATGCAAAGGAGTTGTTAAAGTCCTATGTGAAAATTTTAATACCTTATCTCTCCCCGGTCCTGGACATGACCTAAAACTATATCCGATGGTGAGGCCTCAGCTTGCGGGCTTTGGGAAGTGTGGAGCCACCCTTTAATTGCCATTGCTCCCAGGTCCACTCTGACCTGGAGTGATAGAACCTATTAGGGTCCCAACTATAGGTTAAATAGAATGCGACTTAAAAAAACAAATATACCCCATTAAAAATCGTTCCTCAAAATAACTAGATTCAGCATTAAATAACCTGAAAATGGTTGATATGCCGTAAAACAAAAACAACCAAACAACCATTATCTCTCCCCTCTCCACAATGGGAGATGTGACACAAATGTGGGGAAAGTGGGATTTGAAGCCAGCACTCTAATGGAAGAGCAATCTAGCTGAAAAAAAAAAAAAAAAATGCCTGACCAACTCCATCTGCATTCTGTAATAGGAGTGCCTTTGGTGATTAACAATAATCTTACCTTTTCTCAAAAGGTGAGAAGATTAAGTTTAGGGAGGGTGGACCTTCTAGAACTGCACAGCACCACCATGCCTCAAACCGATAGAATGACTTTGACTCTGCCAGTATGATTTTCACATGAAATAACCCAAAATTTTTGTGAAACTTAATCAATAGGTATTAAACATCAATAAATAAATATACTATATACTCCAAATTTTAATTTCTTTGGAGTATTTTAAAGCGCTATTATTAGCATAATATGGTCACATCCTATAATTTTAAAATTCAAATATATTAGATTTGTTTAACTAGCCTGGGTGCCAGGCGTTGCCTGGGTGTTTGGAAGTGTGTTGAGCAAAAAAAAAAAAAAAGTGGTAGTAGGCAGGCAGGCTTGAACCCGTACCACGAAGGAGGAAAAGAATGTGAAAAAAAAAAAAAAAAGAATGTGATGTGTTTGCTGTTGCGTTCATCTCCAAACTGAAAGTGACGTAGGTTTAAATTAAGGCTAGACAATCGAAAAGAGGGGATAACTTTAAAAAATATTGGCGAAAAAAGCGACCCCTCCCTGTAGAAAAGTGCCAAGTTGAGGGTGAAGGAATTAATGTTTTTAGCCAATTTTTCGATATTTGTCGTCTGAAGGGTCGAGCTTCAAAACTATACTGATCTCGTGAAAATCCGTCGCCTCTGTCAAAGTTTTAGGCATACATACAAACGTACATACATTTAAACAGACAGATGAGATTTATATTATAGACTAGCGGGGTACCCAGCGTTGCCCGGGTGTTTGGGAGTGTGTATGTAGGAGAGGGTGACCCTGTTTTAATATTAAAAAAAAACATGATGTTAAGAAAAATTGGAAAAGCCAAAACAAAGTAAAAGAGCGAACAAACGTAAACAAAAAAGGTGTAAAAGAGGAAAAAAGTTTAGGTAGAAAAATAGGCTTGAACCCGAAACATCAAAGTTAAGGCAGAAAAACATGCCTGACATGTTACCCCTACGCCAAAGAGACATATAGGATAGAGGATAAAATTAAACCTTTAAAAACATTTGCAGGTGGTTTAAACTAACGCGAACGTTTTCATTGTCATAGGAGCAGAGAAAATGAAGAAACGATTTTTTCGGCACCCTCCTTGTAGAAAAGAGCCCAGTTTAGAGTGAAGGAATTAATGTTTTTGGCCAATTTTTCGATATTTGTAGGGCGAAGGTTGGAACTTTAAAATGATACCTATCTGGCGAAAATCCGTGGCCTGTGTTGAAAGCTTTTGCGAGACATACAAACACACACACACACACACACACACACACACACACACACACACACACACACACACACACATTTTCGTTTAAGGAGCAGCATATAAGCAAAACCTCCCATTTAAAAAAAAAATTAAAGTATTTCAGATTTTCATTAACTTTTTATTTTTATTAAAAGCCATGAAGGAATATTAAATGTTATTGCTTCAAAGATACCTTAAGTGTTAAATTTACAAAAACAATTCTAGAATCAAAATCATGCAATAAGGATTCTAGATATAAGGCTTATCATTATATGTTGATTTTAATCTTCATAAAAGAGCATAAAAGTGACACAAAAAGTTCTTCGGTTTAAAGAATTAAATTTATCTGTCCTGGAACGGGTATTCTAATTACAGTCCAAACGGAACTGAAGATATGAAAGTTATATGTGAATTAAAACTGAAAAAAGTAGGCTAGTCTGAATTAAATATCGTTATGTCAGACGAATTGCTATTTGGGTCTGATATTGAAAAGCCGGCAGGATAATGTTATTATATTAGATTTAAAAAAAGAAAAAAGATGGATCAGTGACACATTCTTTCATCTTGTTCATCCTCATTTTGACATGCAATGATTTTTCTTTTGACATCAAATTTTGATTTCTGATAAGTGAAGCGGAGGGAGGGGATTATGTTTGTTAATCCCCCACCCCCGATTCGGTAAACTGTCTGACCTGATTTTGTTTGAACTTCATTTGATTCTTATAATTGGTTAATTTTATAAAATCCGACATGGGAGAAATATTTGATGAATGATTGTTCATTAAATATTTCTCCCATGTCTAATTTTGCAGTTCTTGCTAATTTAACAACGGTTGTTGACTCTCTGCAAGTTTCTAGAAGAAAAAATAAATGGCTGACACGTCTCTCTCCACATTAAAAAAAATTGTGTGTGTGTATATATATATATATATATATATATATATATATATATATAATTTATTTATACAAACATTGATGGCTACATATGTGCATACATGTTTCTGTAATCACCCATTACTGGGGAGATTACGTCTTCAAGCCAAGAATTACCCTTACAAACTGAAATTTCAAGACACAAAAAACATTTTCTTATTTCGTTTACAAAATTAGAATCTTGTCATCTAATATGGGTGGAGGTTAGATGTGGGGGAGGATAAGTAAGGTCTCTGAACAATCCATTCCTCACCGGCTTTTATCTCTCCATATCTTAACTTCGGTAAGGGATAATTTCTATTTTTTTTTATTTCTTTTTATATTCTTTTTTATAACCTAAAATTTAAGTATCTCCTCTTTAGTTTTAGGTTATAAATTATTTGAGAAATCCAACATATTTTTTTTTTTTTTTTGAATGCATTTGTTCGATTTTTATTGGTCCCCCCCCCCCCATGATGTTTGAGTTTATATTTACACATGAAAATAAAGAACAATATACAATATAAATGCTGGAGTCCCTCAGGGGTCAATCCTAGGCCCAACTCTCTTCCTGATCTACATCAATGACCTCCCTAAACACATACTTAAATCATTCGTTGACACCTATGCTGATGACACGACCATCTAGGCAACACATCAAAGGCTGTAAATGACAAAGTTCTCTCTGATTCTCTCTCCTCTGATCTTATTATGGTGGTTCAGTGGGGGAAGATGTGGCTGGTTACCTTTAATACATCCAAAACCAAACTCCTATCCTTACATCATCAACGCTCTGATACCCATCTGGCATCAATTGTGATGGATGGCTCTCGTCTGGGTGAGGCCCCGTGTTTTGACAAGCTTCTGAGTTTGACCTTTACTCCTGATCTGAAATGGAACACTTACATCAAGTCTGTTGCCAAGGTCGCTGGAAAGATGGTGGGATCCTTCTACCGCTCCAGAAGATATCTCACTACTGATGCAATTCTCTATCTATATAAAAGCCAAGTACGTCCAAGGATGGAATACTGTTGCCATATCTGGGCAGGAGCTGCTAAAAACAGCCTATCCTGCCTTGACAGAGTACAAAATAGACTTTGTGGCTTAGTGGGGGATGCCCTTTTCTCTACCCTGCAACCTTTTTCCCACAGAAGAGATGTTGCGAGCCTATCCTTGTTTTATCGTTATTTCCATGGCAGGTGCTCGTCTGAACTCCAGTCTCTGGTCCCCCCTCGCCAATCTTTCACAAAAAACACCCATCTAGCTGAATCCACTGTGAAAAATTTACCCCACTCTATATCTGTGCCTAAATCAAAACCCGGATTCCATGAACAAAGCTTCTTTCTTAGAACTGCATGCCTGTGGAACTCTGTTCCATCTGCCTGCTTCCCACCGGACTACAACTTGGATGTGTTCAAGTCCGTTAACAAATTCCTAATGAACCGCCCCCTTAAGTAAACACTTCATCAAATCTCCACACTAACGTAATGTACTTGCAATAACCCTTATCCCTGAGTGGCTTCCGGGCCTTGATAAGTGGTGATCACTGTGTAAAAAAAAAAAAAAAAAAAAAAAAAACTACTCCAAAGAGTAGTTTACCTTGAGAGCATTTAAATTTCTTAGCAAATCATTGTATAATAAATTTGAAAGCTATTTACATTATAGAAATTAAAACACTATCTTTAAAAATTAGTAACGGTTTTGTAACAAAATTGTTCAATTAATAATTTAATGGACAAACTATACCTTAAAATAAATTTAATTTTTAAATCTTATCAAAAACAATTTGGTAACAAAACATTTTTTTTTCAGTAGAAAGAGGACAAAAATGAATGTAGATACAAGTTATTTTATTTATGTCCTCTTCAGGAGGTTAGACACAAGGTCAAGTGTTGGTTTGTTGTGATTCTGTGGAGTGAACTGGATTCGAACTTAGAACGTCAATATTTTCAGTTTATACAGTTAACAACCTAGCCCCCCCGCCCTCCGAATACCAGAAAAGGGTTTGTCATAGTTTTCAACATTGAAATGTGATTTTGAAGCCTTTTAAACTGTCAAGTCAGAAGTAATTTAGGCTCATATTTATTTAAGTTTACAAAAGGCAATAAAGTAAAATATTACAGTTTATGTGCTCTTAAACCAACAAAAACCCTTGTTTTTCGACATGGCCATTAATTACACAGAGTGCAACACTAAAAAATGTATGGACATTTATGGCTATTTTGAAATGCAAGATGGCATGGGAAAATCCCTTTCTGGCCTTTTTTTTTTTTTATCGAATAAGATACAAGTTTTTTTGCAAAATTGACACTTTGGAAAATTTTGCAGAGAATCATTGATGTGGGTAGTGAACATAGAGCAATTCCATGAGGATATTTCAGTGATGGAGAAACGTTTTAAAGGAAAATGGGACACTGGCATGTTGGCAGACAATTACTAAAGTGGATGACGCTCAATACAAGAAGATAAAGAGAACAAATTTTGTTAAAACTGACAATTCTGGGTGTCAGGCTCTTCATGATGAATTGCTGAACCAAGCTGAACTCAAAGTAACCGATAGTTGCCAAATCTGCAATTAAAGAAAATAGTTGTTAATTTAAAGTTTGCCACTACTAAAAAACACATTTTATAATTTATATAGAAGGAATAAAAAGTGAGATAAATTTAGAATTAAATTGAGATTCTATTTTGTTTTCCTTTCTTTATAACTTTTTTTTTTTAATCTGATGATCTTTATCTATTAATCTGCAACCAGAAGATTTAACATAATTAGCGGAAACAGATTAACGTTTTACTTCCATGAAATTACTTCATTCAGATTAAGAAAAGCAAAGGTCAAATGATGCCAAAATTATAGCTCAAGTTTTTTTTTTGGTTTTCATCAATAGTTCTTATATAGAAACGTATGTTCAGATGCATCTGGCAATATTATGGCCTTCATAAAGAACTTAACGACTTTCGTGGCCATATGCCTTCATCTGAACAATGCTGTTTAAATACAGCTAGTCTATATATAAAAGTGAAATTGTGTGTGTGTGTACATTTCCCTACCAAATTACTCTGTCAATTTTAAGTCTACAGACTCGAGATTTAACATAACGAGTATTGAGATTTGGGAAAATCTTTTTAATCGGTTTTGTGGCCAGAAATTTGGCTGTCAAGTGGTCAAAGTTCAACGATTTGACCTTTGAAAACTCTACTAAACTCCTCTGCCAATTTTGGGCCTGAACACTTGAAATTTTAGATGTAGGTTACATGTACATGGATCAAACTTTTTAATTTGATTTGATCCCAAAACAAATGTTAAAGGGTTAAAATTGAGGTCAAAGTTTAAAAAAATTTGATCTCTGTGCTCTCTACTAAATTTCTAAATTTCTGGTCTAAACATTTGAAATTTTACATAAAGTGTATTCAGACATAGGGCAAGCTTTTTAATTGGTTTTTGGCTGAAAATTTGGCTGCCAAGGTGTCAAATTTCAGAAGGTTTTACCTTTACGGTCTCTAGCAAACTATTCAGAACATTTTGGGTCTAAACATGTGAAATTTTAGATAAGTTACTCAGACATGCGGCAAGCATTTTAATCAGTTTTGAGGATGAAAATTTCGCTGCTAAAAGGTCAAAGTTGAAAGAATTGATCTTTGCAGATGCTACCAAACTCCTCCGCCAATTTTGGGTCTAAACACTTGAAATTTTAGATGTAGGTTACTGGGACATGAGTTAAACTTTTTAATGTATATATATATATATATATATATATATATATATATATATACACACACACACACACACACACATATGCATATAAAGTTATGAACGATACATAGGGCCCGAGCAAAGTCAGACTGGCCTAATGGTTATCGAACACCTACCATAAAAATGATAGTGGAGAAAAACTATCGATATCTCTTTTATGAGAAAGGGGCAGTAGGGAGAAGATGAATCATCCACTAGATTTCGAAGTTGGTTTTGTACTTTTAGGCAGAAAGAGGTATTCTGAGTAGCACCTCCTCAAATGTGGCAACAGTACTCCATCTTGGGACATATTTGACTTTTATACAGAAAGAGGATTGTGTCAGGAAGGAGACTTTCTGGAACGGTAGAATGATCCAACTACGTTTCCATGACAATGGATTTGGTGTAAAACTTCCATTTCAGGTTTTTAGTGAATGTCAATCTCGGAAGTAACTTGTTAAAGCAGGGACTTCCTCAAAATGAGAGCCATTCATTTTAATTGTGGCCAAGTGAGGATCAGATCATTGATGGTGAAAAGACAGAAGCTTGGTTTTGGATGCATTAAAAACAACCAGTTACCTTTTGCCCCACTGCACCACATGCTCAAGGTTAGAAAAAAGCAGAATTAGAAAGATCTCCATCATCTTCAAAGTATTGTCATCTGCATAGATGTTTACAAATGATCTTTTTAAAAATATTTTTTAAAGACATTTTGTATTCCTACATGTGAAAAAATATGAAATAAATAAAAAAATGAAGATTTTTCACCTTAATTTTTTATACACACGCAAACACAGGCATATATTTTTTTTACAAGGGAGTCACCATTTATTAAGGCCTGAAGGCCACTCAACTATAATGGTTAATGAATGTAAGATGGTAGTTTAGTAATTGTAAATGGTGTAGATTGAGTAGAATTGGGATAATTTAAGAGGACAGTTTAACAAAAATTTGTTTATTGTTCTTGAAGGTTATCCTATTGTAATCGTCTGGGAAGCAGGCCAATGCGGACAGTTCTAGCAAAAAAGCTTTGTTGATGGAATCTGCATTTAAAATTAGTCAGATAGTGGGGAAAATTGTTGATCATGGTTGTAGCTAGTGTTTTTTGTAAAAGATTGGCATTGTGGGGGGGAGGGGGCATAGGTTGGAGTCCAGATGAGCACATGCCATAAAAATAATGATAAAGCAGAGACAGGCTCACAATGTCTCTTCTGTAGAAAAAAGATTGCAGGGAAGAGAAAAGAGCATCACCTAGTTTTCAAAGCCAGCCTTGAACTCTATCAAGGCAAGATAAAGTGCGCCAAGCAGCTCCTGCTCAGATGTATTTGGTTCTTATATATATAAGTAAATCCTAAAAATTGATACATAAAATGTTATGAAATATTTTATGTATCTACATAAAATAATATATATATATATATATATATATATATATATATATACACACTAGCAGGGATTGAATGAGGATCAATGAATGTTCCACACTTGTGAACTCTCCCATTTTTTAATCCCATTGATTGCCTACTCTGGTTGGAGAATTGTGCAGTGCATCAGGCGGAAATTTCACATGCCTCCCTGCTGTGACTTAGTCCAAAATACATTGTAGCCTATATTGCATTGTAGGGAATCTACCACGGATTTGTATAAAATTATTTTTCTATAATGGTTTGAATTAGTTTAAAATGTGAAAGTCAAGTATCATGGTTCAGGAATTCCTTTTGAGTGTACCCCTTTCTCACAAAACTGAACAGAAATTCGATGTACCTTGCTTAGGGCAAAATTTCTGTAAATAGTTTCCAAGAACTTCTAGTCTATGGACCAGATTACCATGGGACTGCTTTACTGCACACTACAACATGGCCCTCTTCAGGTCCAATGTCAACAAATCATAAACCGTCCCTATAAGTAATACAAACACGTTTCATTCTATTCATCGTTTACAATCCTCTCATAATATATTTCATCATTCAACTGTTAATCTAGTCCTCTCAATAACTAAGTGTCAATTTTACCCTGATAAACGGTGACTCATTCGTAACATAAAAGAAAAAAAAATCATAACATAAAGAAATTGTATGATTTAAAAGCAGTTTTTGTTAGAAATATGATTCCATAGTTTTGCTATGAGTAAAAGTTTGGTTGTTTACAAATGGTTCGGTGCACATGACCTATGCATGCTCAGATAAGCATACAATTGTGTGTGTTAGGAATAATAGTTCCATACAGGATGTAGTGATTATTTACTATTGAAGCTTTTTAAAACTAGCAGGGTAACATGGCATTGCCTGAGAGAGTAGTATGTTATTTTAATCTATAACAATTTATTTCCTACTATTGCGACATATAAGGTAAATCTGAAATTAAAGTCAGAAAAACAAGGAGCAGGGAGTGAATTCCAAAGGCTAGCAGATTGAGGAAGAAGCTATTAGAGTAGGAAATCTGGGGACATCCACACTGAAGAGGTAAAATTTTGCTGTCAGGTTGATCAGAGGTATTTACATTTGGGAGGGGGTGGGGCTCAGGGCTGCAAGTTCATTGAAGAATATATTGAATACTAATAAAATAAGTGCATTGGTTGACAATGTGGGACGTTGTAGATTTGAGGCTCTTTTTGAACCCTATCTAAGATGGGGGATACTAGTGATTGATGCACCAGTCCAGATGTGACAATAATACTCTATATGAAAGTTAGTTTTGTGGAATGAACTGGATTCAAACTTGTAACACCCAGGTTGTTAGTCACTGTCGTTAACCACTGGACCACCATCATCTCCCAAACAATAGGTCCTGGATATGACTTTAAATTATATTTAGTGGTGAGGCCCCGGGTTGCGGGCTTTGGGGAGTGTGGAGCCACCCTTTAATTGCCATTGCTCCCAGGTTCTCTCTGACCCGGAGTGGTAGTACCTGTTAGGGTCCCAACTATGGGTTAAATAGAAACCGACTTGAAAACAACAAATATATTCTATTATAAAATTTTTCTTAAATCTTTGGATTCGGTATTAAATAACCTGAAAAGGATTGATATGCCGTAAAACAAAAACAACCCAAACAATATGTAAGAATAGTTAGTTCTTTTTCAAATCGGGATGAAGAGTATAATAGGAAAATGTATGTTGCTTTATTGTGTTTCTCTGAAAATAAGTTTTTAATGTTACTGTAAGTGTAAACATTCAAGGCTCTCGAAACAGCTCCTTTATGGTGAGCTGTTCGAAGGAAAAAGAGTCAATGGACAACAGCAGAAACGGCTCAAGGATAATCTGAAGGTCTCCTTTAAACAGTTTGGTTTATATTCTAACTCATGGGAAAAACTAACCCAAGATGGATGTTCCTAGTGTGCTGCAACTCTGAACCTACAGAACAATTACATGATCTCGGTTATCTTTGCAAGTCATGGATGAACATCATCAATTGTAAGAAATCAAATTAATAAATATTTGATATCAACATGTTTCGTTTTAACCAAGAATCATCAGTGTGGTTATATATGTATACAGGGTTGATTGGTAAAATTATCGCTCTAGAAAAGACATTTCCATTTAATGAAAATCGGTTTTCTTATTTTGTTGCGGACCATCTACTAGTTGGCCAGTTGTGTACAAATTCCAAGAGTGATAGGAGCCTTCTATCATGTCTGAAAGTGACACAATGTTCAACTAGCGAGATCAGTGCACCGCTATACAACTCCTGCTCTCCACCGATCCAACTTATGACAACAAGACTATTACCAGCACTCTCAAAATAATCGTTGGATTGCCACGAATAACAGGAACATGCCCAGGGTGATGAAAATAGTTTCAATCCATGGTTATGGTTTTTGGTATGATTTCAAATGAGGGCCACATTATGCCACCTCACATCTTCGAAGTCGGCTCGAAAGTTAACACCAAAGTGTATCTGGATGTACTGGAGAGTGTGGTGATCCCATGGTGTAATCAGGTGGCTGCAGCAGGACTTTGTGCCGACCCACAAGTTCAAGCTTGGATTCAGAAGAAGTGCTACAACTTTGTACCCTTCTCTCACTGGCTCCCCTCCTCCCCCAACCTGAATCCATTGGCCTACTTCGTTTGGTCATATGTTGAGAACATCACCAACATGACCTCCCATAATACCAAAACCAGTCTGATCACCGCCATCCACCAAGTATTCGCCGAGCTTCTGATGGCGCTTGTGGAAAAAGCATACCTCAAGTTCCGGACCCGTATTGAGGCTTAAGGTGGCTACATTGAATAGATGTCAGCACTGCTACATAATCAAGTTACCGGAATTGATTTTTTCCATAAAAGTTTTAAAATAAAACTGTAGTGTTGTTTTCTTTAAGCTGACAATTTTATCGTTCCACTGTGTGTGTGTGTGTGTGTGTGTGTGTGTGTGTATATATATATATATATATATTAGTAAAAGTACCCATCGTTAACTGGGTTCAAAAACAGCCTACAGAAAATGGACTCTGATTTATTAAAGTATGGTAGGTTATGAAAAGGAAGGGTTGTAAATTTGGGTTGAATTTGGGGGTATCAAAACCAAAGCACAATATGATAAAAGTAAAAATAAAATAGATAAACCCCATAATTTATTATACCATACCTGTTCACACTGAAACACTTATCACAATATTCTGTGGATCTATATTAAAAAAACCTTGTTAAACTTTGTGACATATTTCCATTCTATGGAGGTCAGGTGCGAATGAACACCCCATAATTTTATTATACCATATTTCTTCAAACAGAAACATAATTATCAAAGTATACTTACAGATAGATATGAAAAGTCTTTATTAAAGTTTCTGCCTATTTCCATTCTATGGAGGCCAAGCGCGAACGCAGACCCCACAATTTTATTATACCATCCCTATTTAAGTTAAAACATACTTATGAAAGTATTCTTATGTACATCTATATCAGAAACACTTCTAAACGTTTTTTTTTTAATTTTTTTATTTCCATACTTTGTGGACAAGGTGCGAACGCAGACCCTACAATTTTAATGAATCATCATTATGCCAGATCAAACATACCCATTCCTGTGTCACAATACATCTTCTATCAGTATATGTAATCAGTTTTTTAAAATAGTCACCCATATAGGAGCCTATTCGTGACCAGACGCACACACACATACATACACACACACACACATTCAGCTTTATATATATATATATATATATAATATATATATATATATATATATATATATAAAAACACGCACACATTACCCATATTTTGAAAAGTTTATTATGTTGGTGGTTTTCCATGAATATTAAGTGTTTTTAATTTCTGTTTTTACAGTTTTTTTTCATATCTTTTTTTTCTCAAAATAATTTTCCTTTTTTTCTTTTTTCTTTTTTTTTTTTTAAAATTCCATATCTAGAATTTTGAGGAGTATTTGTAAAACTGAATAGTTGTTTAGTGATATAAAAAATATCTTCTGCTGTTCAATGAAAAATATGTAAGACGCAATATAATGAAGATTTTGGCATCTGCCTAAATAAGATGTTTAAAAAAAATAATTTTTTAATAGAACAAAAAAAAAAAAAAATTGAGCATGAACTGAGGTCCATCTTTTGGCATTTGGAATGAAAATTATTGAATATCTTTATTTTTGTAATCATATTAGCATTTTTAAAAATTATTAGTCATTATTGAACTCCTGATGAGACCATTAATAGCGTTGAAGCATATGTCGATCTGTGTAAGGATTTTTCTGATATTCATATAATTTTACTTATAAAAGCTCTACATCTATATTGACACTTTTGAAAAGATTGTTTTTCTTTTTCAATACATTCAAACCTATTTAATTAAATATATGTATATTCACGCTCTAATTCCAGGTGCTAAGGGCTGTAAAATTCAACCCTGTCAAAACAATGCAACATGTCTGACAGTTAAAAGCGGCTTTAAATGTGTATGTCAGCCAGGTAAGTTTTTTCATTGAACTCAAATTATTGGATTCCATACGTCATCACACTTCATACCTGATATCCAGTGCCACCAGATCAGGCTTTTTGAAGATATTGACTTCCTGACCTAAACTGCATCAAACATTGGTGGTGTTGATTTTTTTTTTTTACTTACCCTTTGCAAAACTTGTGTTCCTCAAAATAAAAAAGTTTTCCTCTATAAAACAACCAAACCAAACATCATGAATAAATATTTTAAAAACTTGAAGCATAAAAACTTATACCAAAATGATTGGATTTGCTATTAAATGACTTAGAAAGGGTTGATATGCCGTGAAACAAAACTAAACACCATAAATATGTGAAGATGTAAGGAACGTGAAACAAAATCTTTTAATAAATTGAATGGAACCGGAAGAGTCAATATACTGTAAGATAAAACATTTATTAAAGAAACAATTAAAAATGGCGCTTTTACTTTTGTTCAAGGGATATAACTCTATTTTACTAAGCGATTTCATCAAATTTTCGTACGGGAATTTCAAACGCTTATTGGAGAGTTACTTTTTTTTTTTTTTACAATATTACGTCAGCTGATATTTGGGCTTGACGGTGAATGCTTTGGAAAAGTCACTTCTGATTAATTGCAAGAAAAATAATTTGTTTTTCAACTACTTTATTTGATGTAAAAAAGTTTTAACATTACAAAAAACGTTAATAACAAAAAAAGGAAAAAGCAATGCTAATTGCAGAGGAATCGTTATTTCTTTCACTATTTTTTTTTTTTTTTTTTTGGACTACTTTTTTAATTAGAAAAAATAACTTCAGGATTTGTAAGGAAAAAATAAAATATATTTAAAATGTTAAGAAAACCAACAAAATACAATTTTTTTTATATAGTAGATGAACGTAATGTTTATTTAAATATAAATTTTCGGTTTACAAAGAAACCTTCTTAAGGTATTAAAGTTTTTTTTCTTCATCGTCCCATCTTAGTGTTTTATTTTATGGCAACGAGTCTCTGATGTAATGAAAACTTGTTTTTTTTTTTGTTTTGTTTTTTAACATTTAAAATTTTTAAGTTTGAAATGTTTTTAAAGAGGCAAATCCACATGATTTAAATAATGCACGCCAGCACCACCTCTCGAACTTGCATAATAAAGAGCACCACCTCTCAAACTTACATAATAAAGAGCACCACCTCTCGAACTTACATAATAAAGAGCACCACCTCTCGAACTTACATAATAAAGAGCACCACCTCTCGAACTTACATAATAAAGAGCACCACCTCTCGAACTTACATAATAAAGAGCACCACCTCTCGAACTTACATAATAAAGAGCACCACCTCTCGAACTTACATAATAAAGAGCACCACCTCTCGAACTTACATAATAAAGAGCACCACCTCTCGAACTTACATAATAAAGAGCACCACCTCTCGAACTTACATAATAAAGAGCACCACCTCTCGAACTTACATAATAAAGAGCACCACCTCTCGAACTTACATAATAAAGAGCACCACCTCTCGAACTTACATAATAAAGAGCACCACCTCTCGAACTTACATAATAAAGAGCACCACCTCTCGAACTTACATAATAAAGAGCACCACCTCTCGAACTTACATAATAAAGAGCACCACCTCTCGAACTTACATAATAAAGAGCACCACCTCTCGAACTTACATAATAAAGAGCACCACCTCTCGAACTTACATAATAAAGAGCACCACCTCTCGAACTTACATAATAAAGAGCACCACCTCTCGAACTTACATAATAAAGAGCACCACCTCTCGAACTTACATAATAAAGAGCACCACCTCTCGAACTTACATAATAAAGAGCACCACCTCTCGAACTTACATAATAAAGAGCAGAAGTCTTCATAACACCAAGACGAGACGATGAAGAAAAAAAATATTTTAATACCTAAAGGTTTCTTTGTAAACCGAAAATTTGTATTTAAAACTAGCCTGATTGCCGCCATTAAGGCAGCTACATTGAATAGATGTAAGCTTTACTACTCATCAAATTGCCTGGATTGATTTTTTTCAATAAGTTTTAAAATAAAGCTGTAGTGTTGTTTTCTTTAGGGCGATAAATTCATTGTTCGACCTCATATAAAACATTTTGTGTTCTTTAATTCTAAAATGTAAAATATATGTGAAAGATTTTTATCCATGCACTTTTTCTCAGTTAACAATTTAATTAATAAAATAAAAAGTTAGCTTTCCTGTTAATGAATTAAAAATTTATTAAAAATAAAATAAAAAAGCTTGACATGATCATATATAATATAAAAAGAAAAATGTTAATAAAAATACAGTTCACATCTTTACAATATATTTTTTTAGATGTGACAATTTTCTTGCTTGTGCATTTGTCAAAGGTTTGCTCATGTTCTTTCTTTTGTTTTTGTTTTTTTTGTCAGTACACAATAAATTTTCATTGAAAAATGTTTTTTCTTATTCAAAATATTCAAAGCAGATAACAAATCTCTATTAAAAGAAAAAGTTAAAGAAAGTTACGTGGGGGACTTTAGCAAATATATGGTTTCTACCTTTTTTTTTCTCTGAAAAGTAATAAATTTTCAAAGTTTACATTTTATGATTCTGGAAATAACATTTTTTTTACCCCCCTTAACTTAACTAATAGTGATATAAATATTTTAATTATTTTGAATATCAAAATGTGAATTTCTGAATTGCAAACTTTAAATTAAATATACGATAACTTCACTTTTTCTTTCTTTATCCTGCATTGCCACAAATAATTTATCTTAATGATAGTAATATTTTAAAAAAGTGCCAAGAACAGTGCTAACAATTAATATACATGTAGTTAAATTGGTGGAAAAAAATAGATGAAACATGATGGTATAGATGGGTCACCAGTTAGCCATAGTTAACTCAACAACCGGAATTTAGGAATGAAATGAGAAAACATGTTTAGTTAAAAATGAAGACAACGAAAAGAAGTCTCATTTTAACATTTAATAAATAACTTTATTTGTTATTTTCGTTAGTAGAGTGTACACGAGAGAAACGGGTTAGTAGGTGGAAGTGTTCTTGTGTAAAGATAGATTTAATATATTGCCGATTTGTTGAGGAGAGAATAGTTCCGACTACACGTGTTTATAGCCAATAGTCGTCAGGATGAAGGAGGCCACTTAAAGAAAGAGCAAAGTCTTCGGTGTATTTACGTGTTGTCGTGGGTGTGTGTATATCGGTGAGAGCATTACTGTAGCATGATAAAGTTTGTGTGGGTAGCGCACGTGGAATTAAGTGGGAGTTAGAAGAGAACCATATTGGTTGTTGGCTGGGCGCCGAAGCCCCCCAGCGATGTGTGCTGCTGGGAAGAGCAGGGAGAAAGAGGAGTAAGAGAGAGGGAGCATGTCATGTAATTAAGAGCTGGCTTGTGATTGGACAAGCCAGAGAGAACATGGATTTCAAATCTCGAGCCACGAGAATTAGCTCCTGCCTGTGATTATAACAAGTTTCGTTTGCTACAGATGACTTAAACAATATATATATATATATATAATCTCGACCATTTCTTACAGATATGTAAAATATACTTAGACCAAAGTTTGAAGTTTTAAAATTACTGAATAAGAAATAGAGAAAAGCGTCAGGAAGGTAGTTTCAAAGTTCCAGTGTGTGTGTGTGTGTGTGTGTGTGTGTGTGTGTGTGTGTGTGTGTGTGTGTGTGTTTGTTTGTGTGGCGGGGTTATCTTCTGAGTGGCTGGAGATATTACAGTAGGCCTAAATGAATTTCAGTGTGGGGCACTCGAGTCATATTTTTAGAATGAACGTTGTTGATCCTGAGAGTCGAGATGCATAGCAGGTGTTTTCCCGGAAGAATTCTGATTTCAATTCACAAAGTCACTGTTTTATAGGAGTTTGAAACCATCTTTATTGGTTGGAAAGGATTTTAAGTTAACATATTGCTGTGAAAATTAACTTGTTTTTGGAAGTGATGAAGTGAGTAAATTTAAATGAATTAAATGAGAAAAAAAAGAGGGTAAACCATTTACATTTGTCCAAATCATATTTCCATGTAAAACTCCAATGTCATGAAAGAAGTAAAAAGAAAAGAGTAAATCGAAGAAAATATATATATATCTCAGTAACTTTGCTATTCTTGTTCTTCTTGCACATCCATTTCTAATCTATCACAATCTTTCAGATAAACCATCATTAAATTCAATAACCCTTTGAAATAATCATTTCCTGAAATGGAAAATATTCTACTTAAATAATAAATTGCTAATCTGTAATATTATTTATTTAAACATTTTGCTTTTATGATTTTAATCAATTTTTGATCACCTGCTTTTTAAAATTTTTGTTTTTGTTTTTTTAAGGTTTTACTGGCCAATATTGTATGATTAATATCAATGAATGTAGTTCAGAACCGTGTAAACATGGCACCTGTATTGACCGTATTAATGGAGTCTACTGTAATTGTACAGGATCAGGTACAACTGAAATTTCTCTTGTTTTTTTTGTTTTTATTTGTTTAAATACTTTTGTATAAGTACTAAATGTATCCTTGTACTCTTCAATTGGTTATTGCCCTTTGTACTGGTTTTGTATTATTTCAATCAAATTATGCTGTTATCATATTTATTTCCCTTAGGTTTGCTTCTTTCACTTTAACAAAATTACTAGACGTACCTGCAACCTGTTAAGTCAACTATTTATTCTATTTTGATTTCATTAAAAAAATTCATGAACTATGACATATCTGTTAAGACATTCTCCTTACATAACAAAAAAAGAAGTTTTTTTTACTTCTATATTATTCTTAGTTATTTATTTGACTTAAATTTTTAACACAAGTCTTGCATACGAGGAGTTCTCTGACCAGTCATTGTCAGTGATTGCTCACTGTCAGTAACTGGTGGTGTTGCTTGGCATTGCTTCCTTTTTGCAAAGTGTAGAGTGTATATCTTTGGTTGGCATGAGATCATCTTCCCTGGCATTACCTCAACCTTTGGTTTTACTGGTCAATATTGTTATAAACTTTAATAAATAACATTTTTCCCTTACTTTTGATAACCATTTCAAATGATTGTGTTCGTCATCACAACATCTGATTGCCATTTTTCACTGGTCATCTTAGATTTTATTATTTATACAAAAGTAAAGAGACTTGCTATGCAAATTAGATACCAATACTGAAAAAAAAAATTTTTTTTTTTTTTTTTTTTTTAAATTCCTACAAAGACATTAAGAAATATTAGAATATCAGTACAGGGAGGAGGTGAAAATTTCATGAATAGCTATGACAGATGGATGATTTTCTAGTCATTTTTATAACCTACTGGCAGGACGTCCAGCGTTGCCTGGTTGTAAGATACACTTTAATATGATATTTTAATTCATGCACTTATTATAGAGAATTCTTTCTTGATTATTATATTGAACCTAATATATAGTAGTGAAACTAAAAAAATATGACTTGGGTGAATAAAAACCAAAACACAACTCTCCATTCCTTAGCCTCTGGGTCATGCCTGTACACACACAGATACACACACACACACACACACACACACACACATATATATATAACTACTTCATTTACTCACATAAAATTAATATACGAAAGTATAAATTTATGCGTAAACTTTAAGTATTTACTTCAAAAGTGCTCAATACGTAGGTAGAGCTAGTTAGTAATTTATAAAATATATATGGCGATTAAGCTACACTGAATATTCGGCATTTCATCCACTCTAGGATTCGTCAGGCTTATGCGCGAATTCTGTGGTTGTTTATCGTTTTTATATGGTCCTCTTCTGTTGAGGATTTTAGTTAGCCAATCAGCTTTCTAGTATCCACCGTGCCCCTTCCTATCAGCCAATGGGCATGTATTTTATCGAACAAAGGATCTGTTTTAGAACTAGGTTAGTGGTTTAAGGCAGACATTTTCCTTTTTTTTTTTTTTTTTTTATAAATATACATATGTGTACATATATGCACATATATATGCATATATACACATACATATATGTGTGATCGTTTATGTATATTCATGTTTATTTAATTTATTTATTTGTTTATTTTCTATTGTTTTTGTTAGTTTTAAAGCTATTTTGTATCGCTATCCTAGAGTAAGTTTTATTTTGTGAACAGTTATTTGCTATTTCTCTTCTACAGTTTAATAGATTTGGGGGTTCTTTAAAGTACAGGATAGCAAATTTTTCATGAAGGCATAATTTACATGAGTCGTCTAAATGCCTACACATGGTAGCTTGTCTTATTATTTTCCATTCGACTACCGGCGAATGTCCGCTTTCTTTGAGTTCCCAGTAATTATTTGCTAGTGTTGTTTTTATACAGTGTTTTTTATTGTTGAATGTACTTTTGTGGTCATAGTATCGGGTTTTGAAATCTAAGGAAGTCATGCCTACATAATATTTCTTGTTATTCGGGTTTTCTTTCGCAAATATTGTTGCCTGATGAACTACGCTTTTTGTTAGACATTTATTTTGAACTGGGCAAAGTGTGCGGTGTCTACAGTTGCATTTATCTTGTTCGTTATTAGTATTTTTATTTATGGTATGGTGTGTATATATATATATATATATATAATAATTCACCTGTCAACGCTCAAAGACAAGGTTCAAGCATATATATATATATATATATATATATATATATATATATACACACACACCATACCATAAATAAAAAAGGATAAAGAAAGGGAAAATATGACAAAATAAGAAAAAGAAAAAAGGAAAACATATATATATATATATATATATATAATAATTCAACTGTCAACGCTCAAAGACAAGGTTCAAGCATATATATATATATATATATATATATATATATATATGTTTTTCTTTTTCTTATTTTGTCTTATTTTCCCTTTCTTTATCCTTTTTTATATTTTTTATTTTTTTATTTTTATTCCTTTTTAACAATCTCTTGATATCTTCAATCTCTTTTCTTTCCTTCTCTTTTTTTAATTTCTTTTAAATTTTAAATGTTAATTTAATTTTATATAAATATTTTTCCTTCCCTCCTCCACACCTTTTCTTTCTCTGTCTCCTCCCCTTCTCCCCTTTCTGCCCATTACTCCAACTCTCTTGGTTTTTAATACCCATACATAATCAAAAAATCTTTCCATCTAATTTATTTTAGCTTAAATCATGTGATGATATGGACTGGATAATTTGTTATCCCGTCTATTGAAACAACTTGTAATGATTTAAGTAAATACACCTGAGGTTGAAATAATAGAAACCTATATAAAAATTCATCTGTCATCCCTTTTGTAAAAGATGGAATTGCCTGATTGTTGAAGACTAGATGCAAGCAAGCAAGTCCAATATTTTATAATTATATAAACTGGATTTGTTAGCTTGCTATTGCTTCACAAAGTTCACTACTTGAAACATTAATAAAAATTAAAACAAAATCATTCGCATTTATTCATATACTAACCTGGGTGCCTGTAGATGTGTGCTAAGCAAAAAAAAAAGTTGTAGTAGGCAGGCTCAAACCTGTACTGCGAAGCAGGAAAAGAAAGTGAAAAAAAAATGTTATGTGTTAGCTGTTGTCAAGGTTTGAGTTAAGGTTGGTAAATCGAAAAGAGGCAATGACTTTCGAAAATATTGGTAAAAAAGCGATCCCTCCCTGTAGAAAAGTGTCTAGTTGAGGGTGAAGGAATTAATGTTTTTAGCTAATATTTTGATATTTGTCGTCTGAAGAGTTGAGCTTCAAAATGATACCAATCTTGTGAAAATCTGTATCCTCTGTCAAAAGTTTTTGTGAGACATACATACATACGTTTAAACAGACAGGTGAGATTTATATTCTAGACAAGTGGGGGTGCCCGGTGTTGCCCGGATGTAATAGAAAAAAAAGAAACAATTTTAGGAGGGAAGTAGGCTCGAACCCGAAGCCTTGAGACTGATGACTTACCATGGCGCTACATGGGCACAGAACTGAGGGATGGTGAAATTAAACGTTTAAAAAAGCAGGTGGTTGAACGACAACGTGTAGTTTTCTAGGTCAAACATCACACCATAGTAGTAGAGAAAATGAAATCACAGCACGAATTTTGTCACATAATAAAAAAAAAAATGCAGACGACCTGGTTTCGTAAATCGGACATATCATAATCTAGACAGTATATAAAAAGTTCTAAGAAACAATGACCTCTCCGAGAGCCCCCGCCCCCAACCTTTGCTGGACATATGAAAAAATGCACACACACATTTTCGCTTTTCTATTATAGACTAGCGGGGTTACCCGGGTGTTTGGAGGTGTGTGTGTTGGGGAGGGGGGTAGATCAAAACAACCCTGTTTTTAAAAAAAAAAAAAAACGTGTAAAAGAAAAAAAAAAAGTTTTGGTAGGAATGTAAGCTTGAACCCAAGGCCTTGAGGCGAAGGTGGAAAAGAAAGGAAAAAAAACCTGACACTTAACCAGCTCAGCCACGAGGGGATAGGAAGTGAAAACTGTCTTAATCTAAGGTTTATAACGTGAATTGACAGGTGCGATAATTTAATAGGGTAAACCATCAGGCGACTTAAGTTTGGCGCTGCAAGCTAGTTTCTTTGTATTTGTTTGTCCCCCCCCCTGCTAAATGAATAGCAGTTGTCTGATATAATGGGTTTTTTTTCCTCAGCATTCATCAAACCTTATTTGCTTTCGGGACGTCTCAAATTTGTTTTCAGTTTCACTTTTTTATACTGGAAAGCGAAACAAGGGTGTGGCGATCAAAAAAAAAAAAAAAAAATCTTGGAAATAGCGCGTAAAAATCGGGCAAATTAACGATAGACATGGCCCCTGTTCGTAACTCGTAGATATTATGATTTAGACAGTATATAAAAAGTTTTAAGGAGTGACCCAACCGAGCATGCCCCCCCCCCCCGAAACCTTTGCTGGACATGCACAAAAAGTGCGCCCACACACACATACACACATTTTCGCTTATATATATATATATATATATATATATATATATATATATATATATATTTGCATGGGGTGCATAACCTTGCCTGGTCATAAAATATGCTTAAATATATTTTAATTCATGCAGATTTCATATTTATTCTTAGAGCCAATTCTCTATTGAATATTATATTGTACCTAATATATAGTAGTTTCAAAATTTTAAAAAGAAAAATGACTTGAGTGCCATCAGCTAGAATCCAAATCCTAATATTTAGCACTCCAGCCATTTCTCCAACTGATGTAGCTATCGCAAGATAGGTAAGAAAGATTTAATATTAAACGACTTGAAGAAATTAATCAAATTTGGGCATGTGCAGAAAGAAATAAAATGTCGACAAGTTGAAATGAACATTTTGCATTTCAACTTGCTAATATGTCTGTATCTATTTACAATGCCTCCCCACAGGACAGCGTTAAACACCAGGGTTGTTTTTTTACATGGAGAAAAGGTACAAAAATAAAAAATTGTCTCGGTTGTGAAGGACTGATCTTCCACCGAAAGAGAAGAAATAGAAGTGCAGCATCTGAAGAACAGA
This sequence comes from Euprymna scolopes, assembly GCF_053919585.1. Classification (NCBI taxonomy): domain Eukaryota; kingdom Metazoa; phylum Mollusca; class Cephalopoda; order Sepiida; family Sepiolidae; genus Euprymna; species Euprymna scolopes. The sequence continues at coordinate 81,749,248 of NC_136511.1, read as the reverse complement.
TACTACACTTTGATCAAACCATTCTTGGTGTATGATTACTATTTCCTGTTAATTTCAGTGTTATGTGACCAGTAGTTTGAGTTTATCAGTTAAATATTTACTCACAGACAGACACATACATCTACTGTTTTATTTAAACATTAGGTCACTGTTATTTATTCTACTTTGATTTCATTTGAGTATTTATAAACTGTAACATGTTTTTCATCTTACACAACTAAAAATAATAAATCTTTATTTTATCATCACTATATAGAAATATTATTTTTTATTATTCTTCAAGAAATTAAGACTTGAATCTATTAAAAAATAGATTAACAAATGTACTCACTGTTAGGTGGTATTAAACGTAAAAATTAAACTTAAAAAAAGAACTGAAAGAAATTTGAACATGTGCATCTGAGTATTGTTTTTTTTTTTTCTAAACAGTTAACTTATAAGTAAAAAAAAAAATACTTTGACTGAGATCAAAACCTAAACACAGTATGTTAAATATGATAACCATTAGGCTGGCTCGACATGATGTTTAAAGTGTTTTCAAACGTACTATTTTTTTTTTTTACATAGGCATCACCACTTATCAAAGCCCAGTGGCCATTTGAGGATAAGGGTTAAAGAGTGTACTGTAGTCAGTTGGACAATATAGTAATCGTTAGTAATGGAAATTCGGTAAATTTGTTAACTTAAATGGAACAGCTCATCAAGAACTTGTTTATATTGGACTTGAAGACAACCATATTGTAGTCAGCTCGAAAGCAGGAAATGGAAGACAGTTCCACAGGCGTGCAGTTCTTAGAAAGAAACTTTGTTCATAGAATCTATGTTTAGATTTAGGCACAGATAAAGAGTGGGAGAAATTATTGATAGTGTTTTCAGCTAGACGCGAAAGTTTGGTGAGGGGGGGACCATGGATTGGAGCTCAGACGAGCACTTGCCATGAAAATAACGATAAAGCAGACTTGCAACATCTCTTCTGGGAAGAGAAAAGGGCATAACATAATGAATCTGCATGTGAACTATTCCTGCATGCGCGTTGGTGGAACAGTTAACAAACAGATAAAAATCCGACAACCTCACATACCAATTTTTCAATTTTGACCCTTTAGCAGCCCGTTTTTTTTATGAAAACCAATTAAAACGTTTTCCACATGTTCGAATATGCTATATACCAAATATCAAGTCTGTAGATTAAGAATTTGTTGAGTATATAGGTTGAACGGTGTTTGACCTTGAAACGTGGTCTTACACGACCTTGAACCTCTGATCGCGGCCCAGTTATGATCTGCACCTTGGTCGGTACAGTTATATGTTGACTGGGCAACCAGGTCTGCCAACCGTTAGTACGTCGCGTCACCCAGTGAGTTCTTCGTTAAGGCGTTGGGGATTCTTCTCGGATGCTCGATCCTCAAGGCCTGTTCTACGTGGATCGTCTAGTTATTCTGGGTGTTCGTTGACGGATACGGTGTCACAAATGGCAAATAAAGAAATATACACATATAGGGATCAACGCACATCAGCAACAAAACTCCGGAGGTTGGTAGTGTTACAGGTGTCCTTATGCACACACATTCTCACTTTTATAAATATATAGAGTAACAGGCTTGTATGCATACAGGAACACATGTAATGCCTGTGAATTATATAAACGCGGATTGATACTTTGTATCATTTGGACTACTGTTCATATTCTGAACGTTATTTTCACAATGTTTCGGCTAATGTAATCTCTGACCTTCTTCAGGAGCATTTTGTTGAACTCTGGAATCTGTAAGGAATTTCAAATGGAACCCTTTATTTAACCCATGCATGCTCTCATTCTGTCAGTCATGACGGACAAGAAGTTTTAATTTGCAATTGTATTCTTAGTATCACTAGCACTGAGGATTGAACCTTCAAAAATGTGATTTAGAACTGAATTTTACTTAATGCTTTATCGGTTCCACCATGGTTACTTGCGACGGCTACAGTGGTTGAAATGTTGTGATAATGGGATTCACGATAAGAACAGTAGTGTGAATAATACAAATAATGTACACATATGTAAATTAGATGATGACTTTCTCTAATATAGCTTCAATTCCGTTTGATGTTAAGGCACACAAAAGGAAGAAACGAAACTTCTTTGCTGTAGTGACAGTAGAACGAGTTCTTACTGTGAATGTCTTACAAAGAAGAGCCAATCACCTGTCATAGAAATAAGGAGAGAGTAGAGAAAGACTAGCAATGTTTCTTCTGTGAGAAAGGCTGTAAAGAACAAATGAGATCATCGTCCACTAGATTGCAAAGGGAAGAAAAGGTTGTTCTGAATGGCATCTCCCCAGATGTGGCAGTAGTACTCCAGTTTAGAATGTTGACATGACTTATTATGGCTAATTGGTCCCCCGACAAAGAAGGGATTGGACCTAGTAATTCACTCTCATTCATCTGTTTGCACTTTTCTTAATAACCATGGCTTGGATTTAAAAAAAAAAAATTTGCATAAACATTAGTCATGATGAAAGTAAATTTTTGCCAGAACAGATTTTCTGGGATAACTCTGGTTACTCCTACGAGGACAACCAGAATTATCCCGGAAAATAGTTCATCCGCTCGTTTGTTTGCATTTTTTTCAATAACCACACCGTCGATTTTGAAATTTTGCATAAACATTAGTCGTGATGAAAGTAAATATTTTTGCCACAACGGATTTTCCTCCATAACTCTGATTGCCCCCCTCCCCGCCCCTTCTCCAGGGGGTATCATAGGAGTAAAATTGCTCCCAAATCATTCATCCGTTCATTTTATCACACTTTTCTGAATAACTATGCCTTAGATTTAAAAAAATTTTTTGCACAAATATGAGTCCTGGTGGAAGTAAATATTTCACTTGTGGCGGAGGACCTTGCATGCTCGATTTGTTTTATACTCATCCATAGAGCTCTATTTCCACAAACTGAACCTGTGTGTAACTTTGTCACTGTTTGAGGCAGGTATAAAATTAATATGCATTTTGTATTTTTTCTTTCTTTAGGATACAAAGGACCTACATGTTCAGTAAACGTGAATGAATGTGAATCATCTAACCCCTGTGGAAATGGAACTTGTACAGACACACCCGGTTCTTATGTTTGTGGTTGTCCGCGGGGTTTTACAGGCAAATTGTGCAATGAGGTAAGTAGTTTTCTTCTGTTTTTCATAATTAAAAAAAAGACAAAATCTTTGTTTTAATCAAATGAAAATTAGCGTGTTTTTTTATCATGGCCAACAGAACAAAAAGGGGGGGGGTTAGCTAAAAAATATGCAACAAATGAATGTTAATAAAGGTAAGATAAGTTACTCTTCTTAGCTGGATAGGTTTTTGTGTTTTTAACTTATTTTAAAGGGTTTATTTACTTTGAAACAAAACAATCTGTTGAATTAGAACGAAAAAAAATGGCAGTTTTGTTATAGCTATTTGTACCCTAGATAATCACACAAAAATAGAAAATCAAGCAAAATACATGATTGGTGACATTTATTGGATGGGTTTCTACCAGTATTTTGTTTGATTTTTGAGCGATTATCAAGAGTTCAAATGGCTATAACAAAATCGCCATATTTTTTGTTTTAACTCCATATACTTGACACTACTTTTGTTTCTAAGTAAATTAATGCTTTAAAATAACTTAAATGACAATCTTATTCAAGTAGGTATAAAAATAACTTCTCTTGCCTTTGATAACATTTAGTTGTATGTTTATTTCTTTCACCCCCCCCCTTTTTGTTTTGTTGGCTATTGTAAAAAATGCTCCAAATTACATCTTGCTTATGTTTCTTGTTTTTTTCCTATCCATACCCAGGTTGTACTTAGAATAACTTCCTTTTGGGTTCCATCATGCCAATTTAAAAATTTTTTTTTTTTTAAAAGGTTTCAGAACATGAGCGAGAAAGATGTCTTAATGAGATATGGTTCTGTATTGTTTTAGAAGGTTTACTCTCTGATTTTATCTTCTCTCTTTGAGAAAGGATTTATTGCTAATCACCTGAAGCACTTCTACTTGGAAATGCCAACAAGACTGCTTTACATTTTTTGTAAGCACTCTCTTGAATGTGCTGGCTTTTTGAATCTTTAACTGACCTTGTGTCTCATCTTTTGACAAGAAATTAAATAAAATATGGTAGCTAGATCTGGTAAAAATAGAGGTAATGCCTCGTAAATCTTTTATCATATCTTGTTGGATTTCAAAAAATCTTAAATCTATTCAAAGTCCTATTTACTTGCCTGTCAACAAAAGCAGAGATAGACACAAGATCGTTATTTTATATAGGAACTATCTAGCTACCCTCCTTCCCTGAAATGGTTACTTTTGATTGGGAGAAAAATATAAAAATTGCTTCAGTCTAGAAAAATTTCTCCACTGACCGGAAACGGAATAGTACACTTTGAAGTATTTATTTGCACAAAAATATAAAAATATTACATTATGAACAAATTAGACAAAAAGCCAATCAAAAGTGTGGGGATAATGAGTGTCGTTGGTCATCCTTGGTTACAAATACTTAAAATTGTCTATCCTACTCTTAACTAGAATTATCTCAGCCACCACAATACCACATTCACTCCAGAGGTTCTCCTACTTAAGACAAACCTAAATTTGAGAAAGTTTTATTGAATTATTTACAGTAATGACATTTTATTGGCGAGGGAATGGAAAATAAAGAAGAAACAACAAAAATTGGTTTGTAAGGCCCTCCCAACCCTTTCTAGATAATAGACCACCCACTGTTTTTCGGTTTGCCAAAATCAAGCAGATCAATCTCTAAGTGGAAGTGGGATCTAAGTGTGGGAGAAAAGAAAGAGAGGTGGTTGTGGAATAGGTAGAGTCCTTCCAAGATGAGTGCACATTATGGATGAAAGTTTGAAGGCAGGTTTTCTTTTTTTTTTTTTTTTTTTTTTAATTACTGAAGTCAGTTGATTTGAAAAAAAGGTGATTATTTAAAAATATTCTATATTAAGTCATTCAAGCTGAAGTAGTGAAAATAAATTGTAAAGTATGTTATATTATTGATAATATGGGACAACAATAACAAATAGAAATTGGCTAGTCAGAATAAAAATTGGATTTGTCAGCTTAAATAGTAATAAATTGAAATAAAGTTGAAGAAACAAGATAGTTATACTGCACTTTCATTACTTATTCATTTTGCGCTGATGTTGGTGTCAGCATAATCCATGAATGCATTATCATCCAGATCATCAGTGTCATCACATTCTTTACTGCAATTGGTTTAATGTCTTGAATTTTGAAATCCGACTAACTTTTCTTTATATATTAGATTAAATTAAAAAGAAACCAGTTTCCTTTTGGTTTTTCTAAGCCCTAAACATTCTTGGGTGCCTGTGTAGATTGGTTAAAACCAATTCATTTTCAATGAAAACATTACATACTTACATGGCATATCAAAATGAGTATAAATTCTAAAATTTACGAAAAATGATTACAATTAAAAATAAAATTTATTGAATTGTAGAGTTTTATCATGTTTTAATTTGGAAGAGCTATGCGACCAATTCAGTATGACAATCTGACTTTCTCCTTTGACTTAAATTGAAGATCTACCAGTTTAAAACACAATATGTCAGAATGTAATTGCGAATTAATTTTTGTTAAAAGTACATTTAGCACATCTACTGGATCATTTTTATAAGTTTTTGAAATTGATACCAATGTGGCATGACATGTGTTATTTTCACAATGTTTTGGTCAGTGTTACTTCTGACCCGATTAAGGTATATCTTGTCGAACTTGGGAATATGAAAGATTCCAGAGTTCGACAAGATACAACTGAAGAAGGTGTAAGGTTACATCGATCGAAATGTTGTGGAAATAAAACTCAAGATGAGAACCATAGTCCAAAGAATTCAAATAATACGAATAATCAATCCTTATCTAAAAATATTCAGAAACAGGACACATGAGTATGTAATGTTTTCACCTGAAATGCATTGGTTTAAAAGATCAATCTACACAAGCATCTATTCTTATTTTGTCCTTTGCAAACACATTTATATTAATCACAAATGATTGTTTCCTCACCTGATTTAATCTCTTATTCCAGGAAATCAATGAATGCATGTCGAATCCATGCAAAAATGGAGGGAACTGCCAAAACCTGATTGACAGTTTTAAATGCCATTGTGCATCTGGATTTAAAGGAACTTTTTGCGAGATTAACATTAATGATTGTGGGCAGAAGTCATGCCCTTGGGCGAACAGTGTTTGTGTCGATCAGGTTAACAACTTCACCTGCGAATGCAAAAAGGGTTACACAGGTAAGCAATATAAATCTGATTTTTTTTTACACCACTTCCACCAGCACATCCAGTTTAACATGACATGTGATGGATGGCTTTTAGAAACAAAACCCACAGAATCATCCGGTATTATGTGCAATTTAAAAAAAATGTCAGAAAACGGGTTCAAAGTTTTGTGACTTTGTAACTTTCTATATCTCAGAAACTTATAAATATTCATTAGCGGTTTATTTTAAAATGAAGTGTAACACTCCTGCTATCACTTCATATTCATTTCAGAAACGCTGATAGTTGCGATGTCATGATGATTATTGTGAGAATGGTGAAAATGAAATGCGTTATCATTGCTTGTAAACATGGTAATAAATTGAAATAAAGTTGAATAAACAAGTTTTACTGCACTTACATTACTTCTTATTCATTTGGTCCTAGATATGATCTTAAACTATATCCGATTGATGTAACCTTACACCTTCTTCAGTTGTATCTTGTCGAACTCTGGAATCTTTCATATTCCCAAGTTCGACAAGATATACCTTAATCGGGTCAGACGTGGGGAGTGTGGAGCCACCCTTTAATTGCCATTGCTCCCAGGTCCACTCTGACCCAGAGTGGTAGTACCTGTTAGAGTCCCAACTATGGGTTAAATAGAAACTGACTTGCAAAAAACAAATATATTCTATTAAAAAAATTTTCTTTAAAATCACCGGATTCGGCATTAAATAACCTGAAAAGGGTTGATATGCCGTAAAACAAAAACAACCAACCAACCAATCTTATTCATTTTGTGCTGATGTTGGTGTTAACATAATCCATGAATACGTTATCATCATCCAGATCATCAGTGTCATCAGATTCTTCACTGCAATTGGTTTGATAATTGCCTGTGATGTTTAGTTTTTGTTCACGTTTTGATGAAAAGCTTTTTTTTTAATCTAGAACACCATGGGAATAAGAGGCATGTGCGGAGGGTGGTGAGCAGAGCCTCCACATCAGCCAGTTTGTCTTTTTTCAGCAGAGGTGGGTTCCGGTATCACCTTTATAAACATTGGATTTTGACTGTGTTGTCAAATGTGTTCTGTACCTCGAACCTGCAGAGAGGAGAGTTTGAGGAACACACTCGTTTCCATTTCGTTTTCCTTATATACACTCCTGATGAAAAATTTAAGACTACTTGTAAATCTTTAAAAAGAAAACTTTTTTAAGGATAGATTTTAAACTCCTCCCACTTAAGGTTACCAATACTACAAACTAAAAGGTTATGAGGGGGTGGGGGTTGCTACATTCCAAACATTTAATTCAGAAATTTACATTTTTATAAAATGAGGCATTTTACACTTGATCAAAATTATAAGATCAAGGGTATAAATTATTTTTTTAGTTAAGTTACAGATTAGCAATCACTGTGTAAAGGTGTTGCCATGCTTAAAGCAAATAAACTTACCGAAGTTGAGTGTGCTCGAATTTTAGATTTCCATAAGCAAAATTTGTCACAGTGGGCAACTACAGCTAAGATAAATCATAGTAAAACTGTGATTTGCAGCTGTTAGAAGAACAGTGAGAATTCCCGCATTGAAAAGGAGAATAAGGCAGATTGTTGTCAAAGACAGGAGACTTTCTTCTAGTCTAATTAAGGCAGTCACAGATTCTGATTGCAGTCCAGTAACCATCAAACAATACTTACGACAAAAAGGCATGGTAAATAAAAAACACAAACAAATACCTTGCCTGCTTCCATGTCACAAGACGGACTGCTTAAGGTTTGGTTGTGAATACCAAACATGGAACGTTGAGAAGTGGAAGAAAGGCCTGTTTTCTGATGAGAAAAACTTCAATCTAGATGGTCCTGATGACTTCCAACATCATTGGCATAATGAAAACATACCTCCTAAAATGTTTTCCACATGTCATAATGGTGAGTGGTCTCCCTTTTCTTAAAGAAGGACGATGGAGCTTAGACAGAAATAATCCTCAGACCTCATTATGTGTAACCATGAATAGGTATAAACAGGTGCGTCCAACCATCTGCAACTTTTGACCTTGATACACAAGGACTCATTAGTAAAGAAATAATTTTTATAAGCTACGCATGTATATATAAGGTAAGTAGAAAGTGAACCATGGGTTTATTTTTGGCAGCTTTGTCACACTTGCTTTGTTTATTTTATTTAGTCCTCACATTCCATAAGTGATGTTTCTGACAAAGGATGAAGAATTGCTGTTTTATGTGTCAGAATCTATCCATCTCACACTTATTGCTTGTAAATTTTTGACATTGAAGCAACATTTTTTTTTAAAAATTTTATTTTAGTTTCTTACATCAAATGGAGTGACTCCCATAAAAAAATATACGTTTATTTACGTAGATATACACACATCCGTGTACACTGATGGTCAGACTCTCATCTAAACAGATTCTTTTATTGATAAAGATTTTCATTTGTTTTTTTTTATGAAAGGTTCTCCTGAATCTTGTGAAGATATAGACGAATGTGCTTCAACGCCATGTAAAAACAACGCAACCTGTCAGAACTTAGAGAATGCCTTCAAATGTGACTGCGTCAAGGGATTTAATGGGGAAACCTGCAAAAACAACATCAACGAATGCAGTATAAACCCTTGTCATAACAACGCAACGTAAGTAAATTAGTTTGTTATACTATCATTTCTACCTACTCTTGATTTATAGATTCTGTTATAGAACACATTGCAGCAGTCTTGGCAATGTCTCCAAAGAAGGTGAGCTAGAAAGCTACACATCTGACAGCTTCCTATATCTCTAGAAAGCCATCATTTACCCTTGCATAAAGTATTGTTGCCACATCTGGGCCAGTGCATCTACCACTGATCTCTCTCTCTCTTAGGTTCTGCACCATCTACCTCTAATCTCTCTCTCTAATAGGTTCCACACCATCAACTAACCTCCGACCTCTGTCCCATCAATACAATGTTGAATCCGTGTTCTTGTCTTACAATTACTTTAATGCAATGTACTCTGATGAGCTTATAGCACTTGTCTTCCCTTGACATGAATATCCCGACTAACCCAACAAGCAGCAAAATCCTACCCCTTCACTTTAGATGTCATTTGATGCCAAAAGCTTTCTACTCTAATAATTCTTCCCTCAAACTGTTAGACATTGGAACTCCCTCCCTGTTTCTTGCTTCCCTGAATGTACTAACATGCAGAAATTTAAATGTAATACGACTAAACATCTCTCTGTTCTACTTCCTCTATAATGCCCCTGTAGACATGGCTGCACATGGTAACCTCTTATATCCAAATGGCTGTGTTCCTTGTTTGGGATGAATAAGAGTGAAAAAAAAAAAGAAATACTGAATGTTTTTTACACCAATTCTTGTCAGACCAGCAATGTTGAGCCTGGTCATACTTTAATGGGTGACCATTTGGGAGTACCAAGTGCTGTAATACAACAATCCACTTAGTTGGTTCATACCAAAGATACGTCTGCAACAATCGGCCAGAAAGTGGTTTTGTTGCTGTCAGGGCTGAGGTACGGGTCTGTTCTAAAAGGTTCGCCTTCTCAGAATTTTGTACGGAGAATTTATATGCAGTATAATCACATTAACACAAGTTCTTGTTAGATTACCAAAGTTAAGCAATGTTATGTCTGGTCAATGCCATATGGATGACCATTTAGAAATATCAGGTGCTGATAGCACTTATCTCCAAGAACAGCAAAAACCTAATGTCACCATTTCTCCTGACAGAGATATACAAGTGACTGGGGACGGTTTGTGAATTTGATGTTCCCATGAAACTTCCTATTTTAGAAAAAGCTGCTTCAACCTGTCTAGGGTGAGTGCCACTTAAAAGGTATGAAGAATTTGAGTAAATGTGTTAATTTCAGTTTTTGCCTTATGCGTTTGCATGCAACAGTGTCTGTAAAATCAGTAGGCATTGTAGAAATGTGTGCATGAACTGCGTACATGAGTTTGATTAGTAGTGTATATATGTTGGTGCTATGTTCAGTAGTTTGAGTATCTTGGTGCATTTGCTGAGGACCTGTTCACCTCAAAAAGGTGGGATTGCATCTTGTACATGTGTCATCTATGAAAAAAAAAACAGGGAAATAAAAACAAAAGCTCTTTGGGTTTTTTATTTATATTTTTTTAATTTTACAAGGGAATTACCACTTATCGAGGCCCAGAGGCCACTCGAGAATATGGGTTAAACAGTGTACAGTGGTCAAAAGGACAATATCATAGTAATCGTTAGAAGTGTAAATTTGGTAAAATTGGATTACTTAAGGGTACAGCTCATCAAGAACTTGTTCACATTGGACTTGAAGACGACCATATTGTAGTCGGCTGGAAAGCAGGTAAACAGAAGAGTTTTTTTTATTTATTTATTTTTCTTTTTACACCGGAATCACCACTTATCAAGGGTTGGAGGCCACTCGAGGATAAGGGTTAATGGATATACATCAATCAATGTGATTATAGTGTAATAGACGTAAGTAGTGGAAATTTTGTAAATTGGATTACTTAGGGGGGACAGTTCATCATAGTACACACAAATTTTATAAAACGCCTATTTTTTATATTTTGATTGGTTGAAGGTAATTACTAAATTGAACTTTTGTACAGTTGAGTCAACATGTAAAGAAACCTTACATGAATATATCATTCAATTTCTTTGTTTAAATTTCAGGTGTGTTGATGGCATCAATTCGTACACATGTGATTGCCTGCCTGGTTACACTGGAAGCACCTGTCAAGTAAACATCAATGACTGTAGAAATGATTCCTGTGAATATGGAATCTGTACAGACATGGTAAGTGTGATGTTGCTGTGGTAATAATTGCAAGTGGATAGTCGCATTTAACGCTACTAACACTGTTTCTTTCCTTTAACAACTACAGAAGAGCTTCTTAACCACGATATGACAAATGACATTTTACTTGAGAGCTCATCCTTCAAACTTTTCAGCTTAACATTCACAGACCACATGAATGGGAACAAATGCATTGAGAACATTGTCAAGGCTGTTGCAAAGAAAATGGGCTTCCTCTTGAAAATTACCCCAACCAGAGAGTATTCTACATTTTATAATGTCACAATTCGCCCATGGAGTATTGTTGCCAAATCTAGGCCAGTGCATCTGCCACTATTCTCTTACTCTGACAGGATCCCCAAAAAAAAGAATCTCAAATCTAATAGGTCTTGCATTATCGGCTTCTTTGACGTATAACCTATTTAACTTTATACACAATGCCTTAAATAAATTTCCAGACCTTCTTTGTATGGGCACTTTTATTGATAGTACACACATGAAACCCTAATCCCCTTTGAAGTTATCTCCTTTGGCTGCAATGCGCATGTTGTACCATTCCAACAACTTCTGGAAGGCCCCATGCAAGTCCTCTTGTGTGAGCGTGTCAATGACCCTTGTTACAGCCTTTTTTATCTTGATTGTGTCATAACGACGACCTTTAAGATTTTCCTTGATCTTAGGGAATAAGCAAAAGTCACAAGGAGCAAAGTTTGAACTGCGGGATCTGAATTAATCAGCTCTACCATCTTTCTGCTCTCAGCACGCTTGGGACAAATTTTGCACAAATCTTCAGCATCTTCAGTTCTCCACAAATAATTGTGTTCACAGTTCCCACACTGACATCAAACTGTGCACTTATTGTCTATATAGACACACGGCAGTCCTTATCCATGAAATTCTTTATTTGACCAATCAACTCTGATGTTCTGACTTCCTTACTCCCCTCATGCCTCTCATCATCCCTCACAGACTCCTTGCTTTCCTTGAATCTCTGTTGCCACTCAAAAACTGATGCTAGATTCATGCAAGATCGCCCAAAAGCAGTCTGAAGCATTCCATATGTTTCTGTGGCTTTTTATCCAAGAAAACAGAATTTGATTGCATATCGTTCTTTTAAAGTGTCCTCACATTCAGATTGCATTTTTGAAATTCACCAGCTGTGACAATCAGACTTTAGTAGAGTGTATTTCAATTCCTGCTGTAGCTGTTAATTTGAACATTAAGTTATAAAAATTGGTCAGTCATCTCATAAGATGTATAGCAACAATATACTAAGTTTTCAAGAGTCTACAATAATTTTAAATGCCTATGCAAAAAGTCTGGAAACTTATTGAAGACACCTCACATATGTTAATCCATAAAGGATAGAGCAGTTCCTGCAGGAAATCTCAAGTGAAAGAACTCCATACATAGCAGAGCATAAATAACAAATTAAAAGAAAACACAAATAATAATCATAAATTTGTTTCAATTCAAAAGAACCTGATTAAATGACAGGAGTTGGAGTTTATTGTTTGACTGGCTAAATTTAACAAATTTAAAAAAAAAAAAGTGAGGAGGGAAAGAGACAAGGAAAAGGAAAGGGGGGATAATTTAGAGGTGGAGTGAGAGAAGTATAGAAAAAAAAAGAGGGGATAGGGAGAACTTGTAAGTGAGAGAGAGGCAAAGGAAAGGGGGGAAAAACACATTAAATTACAGAATTTTATAGTGAGATTTAAAAAAATCTTTGCAGGGTTTAATTTTCATTCATTTTTTTTTTTTTTTTTACATAGCAGTCACTACTTATCAAGGCCCAGAGGCCACTCGAGGATAAGGGTTAAAGGGTACAGTAGTCAATGGGACAATATCATAGTAATCGTTAAGGTGGAAATTTGGTAAGTTGGATTACTTAAGAGGAACGGCTCATCAAGAACTTGTTTATGTTGGACTTGAAGATGACCATATTATAGTCAGCTGGAAAGCAGGCAAATGGAAGACAGTTCCGCAGGTTTGCACTTCTAAGAAGAAGCTTTGTTCATGGAATCTACGTTCAAGTTTTGGCATAGATAAACCGTTGGGGGGGGGGATTATTGATAGTGTTTTGAGCTAGATGAATATTTCTCGTGAAAGTTTATTTGATGGATTGTTATTTGAAATAGATTTTCATTAATTTATTAATGTTTTTCTTTTCACCAGGTGCAAGGCTTCAAATGTGATTGTGTTCAGGGCTGGACTGGAGAACGATGTGACCAAGATTTTGATGAGTGTTCTTTAAAACCTTGCCATCACGGCGCCAATTGTACCAACTTATCAAATGATTATAATTGCTCTTGTACTCCTGGATACACAGGTAAAAAATATTAGTTCTTGTCCATTATAATTGAATATTTAAAAAATAAAAATGCATTTTAAATAAAAACACTATTATGTAATTACATGTCATGTCGAAATTAGGAGAAATTTGAAAAAGGATGAAGTAAAAAATATGCTAGAACTGTTTTTTTACAAAAAAAGTGTAGATGCGACTGTTTGTAATTTGAAATAACAAACGTTAAGGTAAGTCAGTTTGTTATACAGAATAGACTAAAGTGCATTATTCGATAAATTGTATTTTTGTTTGTAATTATTTTTCTATTCGATCATTTCTTTTCTTAATAATTCTTGGAATTTTTACTAATTTCGACATGATGCATAATTAAGTGTTTTTACTTCAAATGCACTTTTATATTCAATTTTAATGCCGAAACAGCAAAATATTTATTAAATGCTATCTTTTTTTAAAAAATATTTATTAAATACCATTTTTTGAAAAAATATTTAAAAAAAACTTTTTTTCTTTTAATTTTCTTTATTTATATATATATATATATATACCCCAGTATCTAGTTTAGTAATAAGAATGCTTAAACAAAGTGGTGAAAAAAAATGTTGAAACGGTTAAATAAAGCATCATCCTGTATGTATTCAGATATGTACATTTTTAGATATATAATATACCATAAAACAACAACAAAAAAAAGCACACCTCAAAAATTCTACTTTGTCATAAAATAACTTGCATGATTTGAAATATTACTAAACATTATTTTTGATTTTTTAAAAAAAATCTTTTCATAGGCAAGAATTGTTCAATTAACATCGATGATTGCCAGAATTCTCCATGCCATAACCAAGGTACTTGCATAGATCTTGTGAATGGCTACCGTTGTAACTGTACCTCTGATTGGATGGGTGTGAACTGTACTCAGGTCTATAATGCCTGCTATTTTGCTCCATGTCGGAATAATGGCAACTGTACTTCCCGTTTGAGAAGTCACGTCTACTCTTGTGACTGCGTTACTGGTTTCCGTGGTGTCAACTGTGAAGAGAACATAAATGATTGCGTTAACGTTACTTGTACGGATGGCAAGATATGCTACGACTACATCAATGACTATGAATGTGCATGTCCAAAAGGTAAGCTGAAACACTTTTTTTTTTTCATCTATTTTTGTACGCAACATACCATGAAGAAGTGTCTCATTATCATTTCTTAAACCAAACAAATGGTTTACACTAGTAGAGGGTTGGTTAGTAGATGTAGAACAGTTGGAGTAACAGGTTCAGCTCATGGGAAGGTAAAGAAAAACATGGGAGGAAGTGATAAAATGAACTCGAGGGATAAAGACCTGGCCAGAGATAGGTTACTTCAGAAGTCAATTTCTTAAAGCTGTCCAGATGAAGAACAATTGAGGTAGTAGGTTCAGTTTAGGTTGAAAGTTAATATTGAATTTGATTTTTGCTTGTTGTCATATGCATTGTTTAAAAAAAAATAGATTCTGCTTTTAGTAGATCATGTAAACTGGGCAAGGAAAACATGGAAGTGATAAAAATGGAGCTGAGGGATAATTTTATTGCTGATAGTTAAGGAACAATAACATGGGTACAAATATCAAATAGGATATTATATTTGTAGTAAAACGTAGTACGTGGATAACTGTGGCTGAGAGTATTTTCTCTCGCACTTCCCCTGACTCTGTTATTCACTTTTAAACCATTTGCAGACATGTCTCCCAACACCCCTCTCCCAAGCCTTTTACTCTGTAGAAAGATTTATTTCCCTTTAATATCTTTTCTTTTGGGGATTAATTTTTAGGGGCTTGGTAAATTTCCTATTTCTTGACTTTTGTTAAGGCATATTTTGAGGGGGCTCAAGGTTAAATGTGTCATAGATGATCTTGGTTTCTTTCATTTCATCCTGAGTATTCATAGTATCCTTTCATGCTGCTTTTTTTAATTAATTGACGTCTCTTATGGGTTTGTCTTGGATTATGTATACCATCTCACTGAACCTCCTAATGATATGCCCTCCTCCCAGTATGGCATATTCTTTTGAAAACTTTTTTGAATTAATTTGTCAAACACAAATCTCACTTTTTTGGCAAACATGGTTTTTCCTGGTAACCCAAATGATTGTGTATTATGGTTCAGCATTAGGCACTAGACTTTCCGGTGAATTTTGAAAGGTTTCCTTAAAATTAATTTAGGAGTATTTTGAGAAGTGACTTTGAGAGTGTGTTTCATTAAAATTAGGCGAGAACTAGTCTTGTGTGTAGCTTTGGATGCAGACTTTTCTGATGTAACCTCTGACGCTATAGAATAGGCTATAGAATTTCTCTTTGACAATGACTTTTGACCAGTAGTGCCACTTCTGGTAAGTGTAACACCTTTCTTAACAGGTATAGCACCTTTACTTACAGGGATGAAGTTCAATCAAATTGCTCCGGACTAAGTTGTGGCTCAAAGATACTCTTTTACATTTAGCAGTTATCATATGTAATTTGACTGAGAACTTTCTCTTTCAAGTTCTGGAGGTTTTAGAATCTGTAAAACTTCTGCCGTTAAGCATAGGAGACAAGACTCTGCTAATGAGTTCAGTGCCTTTTGAGATTTCAAATCGCAGGCTCTTAATAGATGAGTTACTAAGAGAATCTGGGTTTTACTTGACTTTCCTATTGACGATGATGAATTGGGAGATGCTTTGTCATATTTTTCCTTACTTGATTCCGTCACCCAACAGGATAGTCGCTTTTTTCCTTACTTGATTCCGTCACCCAACAGGATAGACAGAAGTGCCGTCGCTTGTATAAATCATGTTTTGCATTATTTTCGGCACACAAAATAAAATACTCTATCCAATCGATTCCAAATAAGTTTTCAGAATTTTAATAGATGAAAACTTAAATTATTTTGTGATGCCATTTAGTGTTACAGGTAGTGTTAACTTGGCTTTAAATTTGATTTTGTCTCTTGTTACTGCACAAACTGTCCTGTATGTTTTTTTTTATCATTGTTTTTTCTTATTATTGTTTTTTCTAATTTTCATGTATGGATCAATAATGAAGTTCAGACCAAAATCTAGTTGCAGTTTAACTGTTTTATTTAGGATGTTGACCTCAACATATATTCATAGATTCTTATCTGCTTTTTCATTTCATGAAACTTGCCTGACATTGGTTCTACTATTTCTTTTGTTTCTATAGTATGCCGCTTTGTGGCCAAGTTTTTTACTCTTATTACATATCTTGTTTTTGATTCAAAATAAGATTCTCATTGTAATTATGATTGTATTAAAATAAAAGCGAAATCCTTAAATGGTTCTTAAAGAGTTGGTCGAAAGAACCGTGAATTCCGTAATGATGAAAATCTGAATGTGTTTCCAATTTTGACGAAAATAATGGAAATCCTCACTGTACTTATATGGTTGTATCAAAATGAAAGCGAGATCCTTATGTCCGTTATTTTTGTCAAAATTGGAGATATATTCAAATTTTCAGTTATGGAATTCGTGTTTCTTTTGCCCAACTCTTTAAGATAAATCATTTAAGAAAAAGTCAAAAACTACACAAAACACGCCCACAAAGTTGATATTTTCTTTTTCAGCATTTTCTCAGGCAGAATATAGGCACTTTTCTAATGATCTTCATTCTTTTGGAGCTAATTGTAACAAAATTAGTTGGGAAATAGAGTAAAATTATGAGGTGTTGACATTTTTAATTAGAGGGGAGCAAGAGATAGAGGTTTTAAAAGAACGATGTTACCTACACTTTAACTTTTATTTTGTTGTCCATGTACTCTCAGGTATCACCAGATAGCTAAGCTAATATATATATATATATATATATATATATATAAAAGGCAAAACGGGCACATGAGCCTTTGTATGTCCAACAAAGGCTTTTTTCGCCGGGCTTCTCGGGTGTGGGTGGGGTTACTATTGCTTAGAACTTCTTATATACCATGTTGATCATAATAGGTATGAATTGCGGACACGCGTTGCATCTAGATTTATTTACGTTGACTTTTACAAAATTATTGCTATTTCGTGTTGCTTGGGCTTTTTCGTTTAAAAGTGAAACTAATGTGAAACTAAGGAAAAGTCTTTGACCTACGGGCCGGGAGCGTCCAGAAAGCAATGGATGTTTGGTCAATGTCTGTGAAAACTGTCATATCAGACAATTGCTTTCATTTGGACACTCTCCTAATAAAGGGGGAGCTGGTTTTCCCCAACATGTTGGGGAAATAAAACCAAACAAAGTTGAGTAAAAAACAAACCCAAAAGAACTACCCCGCAGTTAAAATTAAGTGCGGAATTTAATTTCCTTTGACCTAATTAAATTCGCCGCGCACCTGCTACTTGTGCGTTTATAAACGTTAAAATAAAATTGTTTTTAGTTACTTTCCTTTCGTGGGTGGGTGGTAAGTTATCAAGTTTTTCGCCTCAAAATTCCGAATTCGATCCTACCCACCTATCAAAACTTAAAAAAAATTTTTTCCGATTTTTTAAACAAGTTTTTTTTTACACACACCCTTACAAACACCCGGGCAATGCCGGGTACCCCTGTTGGTCTATAATAGAAATCTCTCCTGTCTTTTTAAATGTATGTATGTTTGTATGTCTGCCTAAAACTTTCGACAGAGGCAACTGATTTTCACAAGATCAGTATCGTTTTGAAGCTCGACCCTTCAGATGGCAAATATTGAAAAATTGGCCAAAAACATTAATTCCTTCACTGGGCACTTTTCTACAGGAAAGGGGTCACTTTTTTTGCAGATATTTTTGAAAGTCATCCCCTCTTTTCGATTGACTAGCCTTAATTTAATTAGCCTTTTCGATTGACTAGCCTTTTTCACTTTCGATTTGACGATGGACGCAACAAAGACATCACTTTTTTTTTCATGTTCTTTTCCTCCTTCGCAGTACGAGTTCGAGCCTGCCTGCCTACTGCCACTTTTTTGCACAACACGTACCTCCAAACACCCGGGCAAAGCCAGGCACCCAGGCTAGTCTGTTATATAAAAGGCAGTGTGTGTGTCTTTAGTTAAAAGAAAACATTCAACGCACTCCTAACAAAGCTGATATATTCATTTCTGGCACTAGAGATAGACTTTTTTCTTTGTTGTGAAACTCTAAAATACATTTGTAGTTTGATATGCAGTAATTTGCATCGTAATGAGGCTACACACCAAAATGAGGCTACACACCAAAATGAGGCTACACATCAACATGATGTAATAAAACACCTGAAATCAAGATGGCGACAGTCGAGTTTGGAGGACCGGACTGAATGGATTGGAATTTATGTCGTTTGAATGTCGACAAGAGTCCAGTTTTATTTGATTACACACTTTCTTCACCTTCAGGTTAGGATGACAGTGGCCTATCTGTTCTGTCCTCAGAGTAGGAGGAAAAATACTTGACTAGGGAATAGGTAGAGAACAATGAGTGGATGAAGTGGGAAAGATATCACATATGTGTTTTTACTCTTCTATTTTGTTTTACATCTTACTGGGCAACATCGGGTAGCCATGCTAATAATAATAATAAACATTTGTTATTTATTTCCAGGAAAGACTGGTGCAAACTGCTCAGTCGACATAAATGAATGCAACGACTCCCCTTGCAAGAATGGTGGCACTTGTGTCGACAAAGATGGCGGCTACTTGTGCAAGTGCAAATATGAAATAGCCACAATTGACAACGATCCACCTCTGAGTTTCCCGACTGGATTCAACGGCACAAACTGTGAGCATGATATCAACGAGTGTGATATTAGAATCAATAACCATGGAATCTGTCTGAATGGTGGTTCTTGTAAGAATCTTCTGGGTGACTTTCTTTGTCATTGCGACAACTCTGGAAAAGATGGTGGTTATTATTATGGAGGTAAGAATTTATCACTTGGATAAAAAAAATTTTTTAAATCCTACTGTACCAGTGTTTGCACCATATATATATATATATATATATATATATATATATATAATCTTTCTGTTCTCTTTTGATAAGAGGCATTAGCTTTAAAGTACCATACTGTGAAAAGTTTTTTGCTTTATTGATTGGATGATCAAATGAAGTTTAACTTAGAACTGTCATCAATTATTTCTTATCTTTCTTATTTCTTTGTGTGTGTGTGTGTGTGTGTGTATATATATATATATATATATATATAATCAGAATTTGGTCAGTAATTCAATTTTTAATATATAAATTATCATTTCTGATTATCTAAAGAAACAAAGAGCAACTGTTGACTTTTTATTTGCCAAATTCATTTCAGGCAGCAAGGGTTGTCTGCCTTGCTATTTTTTTTTTTCTCGGTGCCACACATTTTCTCACATGAAAAGAAAAAGAAGCACTATTTACTTGAAAACATTTATTAAATATACATTATTGTAGAGATAAGAATATATACAGTGCTGTGCAATGCCACATGATCTCGTGCAGCCGAAATAAGGAAATTACAAACAACTAATATTAAAATTCTGTGTGAAAATAACTTCATACAAAGACTAAAATTATTTGTAGCAATACTTGTTAAAAATATTAAAAGAAAATAATTAAAGAGTATTTAATGCTAAGACTAAGATATGAGGTGTCTTCAATAAGTTTCCCGACTTTTTTGTACAGACATTTAAAATTGTTGTAGACTCCTGAATATTCAGTATGTTATTGCTGTACATCTTATGAGATGGCTGACTAATTTTCATGATTATGGGTTCAAATGAACGGCTGCAACAGGAATTGCAATACATCCTACTTAAGCCTAATTGTCACAATTTGTGAATTTCCAAAATGCAATCTGAATGTGAAGACGCTTTAAGATTCTCATTTTAACTTGGAAAACATGCCACAGAAATGTATAGAATGCTTTGAACTGCTTTTAGACCATCTTGCATGAATCGAGCATCAGTTTTTGTGTGGCATAAGAAATTCAAGAAAGGCAGGGAGTCTGTGAGGGTTGATGACAGGTGTAGGAGAAGTAAGAAAGTCGGCACACCAGAGTTGTTTGGGTCAAATAAAAAATTTCATGGATAAGGACCACCGTGTGTCTACAGAAACAATAATGCAAAGTTAATGGCAGTGTGGGAAATGTACGTACAATTATTCACAAAGAACTGAAGATGCAGAAGATTTGCACCAGTCCACAACTCCATCCTTGTCACAAACTATTTGATAAAGATGGACATCAAAACAGTTCCTCACTCTCCCTATAGTCCAGACCTTGCTCCCTATGACTTTTGGTTGTTCCTTAAGCACAAGGAAACCCTTAGCAGCTATCATTATGAGACAATTGAGATGAAAGAGGCTGTGACAAGGGTCATTGACACGCTCACACAAGGATTTCTATGGGGCATTGCAGTTGGAGGAGATTACTTTGAAGGAGACTAGAGTTTCATATGTGTACTATTAATAAAAGTGCCAACACAAAAAAAAGTCTGGAAACTTATTGAAGGCACCTTGTATTAAATGTATTCCACAATTAAAAACAATGAATAAACATAACTAAACAAATTTATGCATACAACTAAAAAATAAGACTCCACCACACTCCTTTTCTATTCTGTCCAGGTCATATGAAAAAAAACACAAAATAAATACCATCATACGAAAGAACAAAACCTCTTTCCAAAATATCTAGATCTCGATGATGATCATGATGATGATAAAAGCATATAAATAAAAACTAAAAAACAACATGGAATCTACTAACTGAAACCAGAAAATTGCTTTCCACCTCAAGAACATAACCAAGAAAATAAAAAGCTAAAACACTGTCATATTACACCAAACCTGCTTAAATAATGACTTGCTACTTTATTTTAATACCTACAGACACTAGAGTTTCATACTTATGTAATCATTAATGCATATTAGTGGCCTGGCAAGGTCACAGGGGAGACAACCAAGCAAAGAAAAACCTTAAGCAAAATTCATCCCAAAGCAGAAAAACTGAACCTAGCCTGCCAGGGCACTATATATATATATATATATATATATATATATATATATATATATATAATGTAGGAAAATTTAGGCATATTTTATTGGCTTGAAAATATAGGTTCTTTTTTACTAATTGTCATAAAATTTTTACCATAGAATACTATTATAATCTTCAAATTTTCATGTAGTTTCATCTCATAGAACCAAAGATATGAAATTTCAATATTCAATTTGGCTACAAGTGTGTGTGCGTGTATGTATATATATATATATATCTATATATATCTGTCACCTTTTTTATAAGTTCGAAATTTCAGTGACTATTGATCAGAATTTAATAAATGAAGACTCATTGGAAAGGTAATGACCTGAATTGTGTAGTGAGCTATGTGACATTTGCACTTAAGGTCACACGTTAAGGGGATCATCCAGAGCCTATTTTTGATACTTTTTTTACAGCCATAAAATGTTTCAATCAGTCATTTCTTTGCATAATTTTGCATATGAATAACAAAATATCTGACATTTCCCCAAAACCTCTACCCTTGATGGAAGGGACACTAAAACTTGCTGTTATGGTTTCAAATGATCTGAAATAACAGCAAGGGAAGACTTGATTTCAAATATTTCTCATGTTATACCTCCACTCTTTGGTTTTCATAGATAAAATAAATTTCAGTGTATAAGGATTATTTGATACTAGAGATATTTATAATTGTACCCCATTTCCAAAAGAGGAGAGATATAACATATGAGAAATATTTGGAATCAAGTCTCCCCTTGCTGTTATTTCAGATCATTTGAAACCATAGAAGCAAGTTTTAGTCTCCCCCCCCCCCGTCAAGGACAGAGGTTTTGGGGAAATGTCTATATTCTAAGTTTCATGATGTTGACCATCTTGCAATTTATTCTCTTAAGTAAGTTGACACTCACAATTCACAAATCATGTCAATGTACTTAAAGGAATAAATTGTAAGATGGTCAATATCATGAAACTTAGAATATAGACTCTTGTCATTTATTTGTTATATGCTCTGAAATTACAATGAGTTTTATAAATTAAGGATTGGTATAAATAAAAGGTGAAATATTATTGAAAAAACATTTTTCTACTATATATGAATATATGGTATTATTACCATACATTAACAGGGGTACTAATTAGAGGTCACCATTTCGGTGGGCTCCCACTTCGGGGCGCCTCCGATAACAGGGAGAACTGGAGCGCTGAAATAGAAAGAAATACTGGTAAAAGAAGACATTGTCTTATAAAAATGAGGACGTGTAACGCGACTTCGTTATGAATTCATGAGGTTTTATATATCCAATATATATGTGTGTTTTCCCAAAACTCTGGTTACAAAGAAAGACAGTGCATTTTGTAAAGTCTGTATTAATGTTCAATGCTCCTCTTAGCTACCTAACGGGAGCTGAGGAGTGAGGCGTGTGTTCTGTCTCTAGTCGCCGTGGCAGTAAGGACGTTTCCTTCACTCCAATGTCCCACATAAACCGTTCTCGCTTTTCATTGGCTGGAACCTCTGATGACGTATAAGAAGAAAGGAAGGAAAAGAGAAAAGAGTAGGGAGAAAGAGAGAACTAAGGTGAGAATACAGCCT
Source organism: Euprymna scolopes (assembly GCF_053919585.1). Classification (NCBI taxonomy): domain Eukaryota; kingdom Metazoa; phylum Mollusca; class Cephalopoda; order Sepiida; family Sepiolidae; genus Euprymna; species Euprymna scolopes. The sequence goes on along the minus strand of NC_136511.1, from coordinate 81,726,313 downwards.
AGTCTCGTAGTAGTAGCAGCTCGCTACAAATACACATCTGATAAGTAAAATTAATTTCTTGAACAAAACGGTTTTGAACCACTTTTCTGTTCATTTAAAATTAAAATCTAGATTTAATACTAATAAAGCTTATGTCTAGGTATTTATTCTAATTTTAATCAAAATTTATATGATTTTCATTTAAAAGAAATGTTTAAAAATTTTAGCTTAAAAGGTCTTAAGAGATTGAACTGCAGGTAATCTAGTCTTGCTTTAACTAGTGTCGAATGACTATGGATCAAATTCAATGCAAATCTAAAATAATTGAATTTTCAAATGGAAGATTGTTCCAATATTATTGCCTTAGTTTTGAGTGAATATTTATTGATTTCTTAAAAATGCTATGTTAATAAAATCGGGAGTATCTGAATTTTCGCAACGAGTTTTCACTCTTTTGTTGTTTATCACATAAAAGTAAATCAAACTAAATACAGCCCAACATTATATTATTCACCCTTACACCTAGCAGCTATGTTCTAAAATTCATAATTATCATTAAGTTTGGGAATGAATCCTGAACATACAAATATATAAATCTAATATATAAAAGGCAAAATGGGCGCGAGCGTTTGTGTGTTTGCCCACAAAATTTTTGCATCGGGCTTCTCGCGTCGGTTCTGCAAGAAGTTTTTGCATACTTTCCAGATCGTAATATCTCGGATTCGCAAACGGACATCGTCTCTTTTTTTTTTTTTTGATCGAGTTAAACAAAATTCCCACCATGCTGTCATCTCGAGTGTTTGTTTGTATTTTTCATATAAATAAAGCAAAGCTATTGGAACGCAACTGCCTGGCCTTCGGGCTGGATAGTATCTGTTCTGTAATTGGTCCTTGGTCATTGTAGGGGAAACCCTTCATATTGAGACAATTACTATTTATTTGGATACTGGAGGAACTGGTTTTTTTCCCCCACATTTAAAATTACCTTGTGTCTAAGTTGCTTTTGTGGGAGGTTTAAAAACAACGCCACCTGTTGCTTTTGATTGACTACGTTTAATTTGAACGCTTTACACTTCTGGTTATGTCATGAAATAGCGGTAAGACGTCAGATTTTCTTTCACTTTCTTTTCTGCCTTCGCATCACGGGTTCGAGCCTGCCTACTACCACTTATTTATTTATTTTTTTTGCTCAACACACTCCTACAAACACCCGGGCAACGCCGGGCACTCAGGCTAGTATAAAATAAAATAAAACATGCATCAGATGTGCTTGAAAGCCAAATCACAACATAATGTTATGAACACAAATATTTTACTTGTTTGAAATTTATAATTTAAATATATTTTCGAGTCAGCATTTTATACATCTTTTTTTTTCTTTTGTTTTTTCTTGCCATGTTGTAAAGTTGGAGGAAGAAAAGTCAGTAAAGATCTGCACGTTGTCTCTTGGCGGTTGGATTTTGAAATGCCAGAACAGTGTGTTGGCTGCACGAGATTAACATCAGGAGTGTGAGTTTCGTTATAGAGGCGTTGATTTAATTTGAAAGGAAAAAAAAGATGTACAAAATACTGAGGATGGAATTTGACTCCGATATATATTTAAATTATAAATTTCAAACAAGTAAAATATTTATTTTCATAATATTGCATTGTGATTTGGCTTTCAAGCGCACCTGATGCATATTTTATTTTATTCAACTTAAATCAGTGTCTCTATAATGGAACTTATATTGCTGACGTTAATTTTGTGTAGTCAATGCACCGTTCTGGCATTTCAAAATACAATTGCAGAAAGACAATGTGCAGATTTTTACTAATTGACTTTTCACTATGGCAAGAAAGAAAAAGAAAAAAATGTACAAAATACTGAGGATGGAGTTTGACTCCAAAATATATTTAAATTATAAATTTCAAACAGTAAAATATGTTTCTTTTTGTAATATTGCATTGTGATTTGGCTTTCAAGCACACCTGATGCATATTTTATTCAAATTAATGCCTCTCTAATCGAACTCGCACTTCTAATATAAATATAACTAACTTTATATATGTCTATCAAGTTCAGATGTATTGAACTAAACAAAAAAAAAATATTTTCAAAAGTACTCAATACATATGTAGAGCCTACATTTCGTTGATGTTTACCATTTAGTCAGGGTTCATTATTTATGTATCCTATATTGATCTATGATGTTTGTATAATTTTACTTTTATAAAGATGATTTAATATGAATCAACATTTCTGTTGCAGGTCGTAATTGTGAAATGGTTTGGAACTATTGTAAAGTACAAGAATGTAAAAACAATGCGACTTGTGCCCCGACTTCAACTTTAGACAAATATGTGTGTCACTGTCTTTCAGGTTTTACTGGTAAGTATTATGTTCATTTCAAGCTTTTAGCGGTCATGCAAATAGAATAACCTTTAACGACAAAACATGATTATCCACATGCATGCGCACATGCAAACACACACACACGCCGAATGATGCAGATATTCAGCCGCACGCAAGGACATTTACCTTTTCTTTATTTCTCCTAGCACACACAAAAATTAAGTCTGTTTTTTTTTGCTGAGAAAACAAGACACTCTTTGCTTTTTCTTGTCAAAACAACGAACAGTTTCAATAACTTTCACATTTGCAAGAACTCTCTATCCAGACACACCTTTTGAACACTAAAAAAATGATTTGTTTGTTATTTGTTATTTTTCTTTAAATAAACAGTTTATTTCACATATTTTATTTGTGGTTGAAAAATGGATCTTATGAGACCTGAGTACCACTACAGCAGAAAGGACTGTTTAAATTCATTAACAATTTCATGGATTATATTTTTAGTTTTGATTTTTGAGGAGTGAAAGGTCCCTCTCTTTAACAATTTCTATTTGTTTTTTATTTTAAACATTTTTAAAAAAAATATTTTGTTGTCAGGCTATAACTGAGAAAAATGCTAAAAGAAATATAAGAACACTCAATGGAAAGACATTCGTATTATGTAATGTGGCCTCATGTAAGAAAGGGAGCTAACAATGGTATATCTAGGTGGCCTAGTAATCTTTTAAATGATTAATATTACAAATACTTTGATAACATGAATTTGTTATTTCTGCTATGTATTACTTGTAGTCACACTGAGCATGTTGAGTTGGCTCCCTATTACGATATAAATGAATCAGTATCTAATTATTCAAACTACAATGATAATGTTATTCTCAAAGAATTCTGCCTGATGTAACCTGAAACCTTCTTCAGAACCATTTTGTCAAGCTATGGAATCTGTCAGACTTGAGAATCTGTATAGAATGTCAAATAAAACCCTTTATTTAATTCCTGGCAGGATCTTGCCTTGATTTTGTAAGCCATGACCAAGTAGAAATCGTAAGTAATTTGTAATTGTATTCTTAATATTACTTATACTGGGATTGAACCTTCAACTTTCTAAGATTGTCACTTAGCACTGATTATTAATTAACACTTTTATCCATTATATATGGTACAATCATGTTGACACATTGGTTCTCGCAAGATCACCAAAGTTAAGCCACAATGAGATGAGTGACCATTTGGGAAGGCTAGGTGCTGTATGTACTGCACAGAATCATAGAAATTTTCAGGTTGGTATCTGCGGGCGCGTTTAACTCAAGGGAGGTGATACACGTCCAAATCAAGATGGAAAGCAATAGAAAACTAGAGTCTTTACTTGTCTTCCCAAGATTACCATGGCTCTAGAAGTGTAAAAAAGTCAAGGTTGCCAACAATGTTAAAACAGCAGGGTCACTACATGCATGCATGTATGCATCAGGTTTAATAAGTTTTGTTGAAAATTCCATTTGAATTTCAGAGTTCAACATGCAGATTTTTGAGTTTGACAAGATTCACTTGAAGAAGATTGAAGGTTGCATTAGCTGAAACATTTTGAGAATAACATCCGAGATGAGAACAGTAGTGCAAATAATCCAAATAACATAATCAATCCTTATCACAAAAATTCCAAAAAAAATAAAAATGAACCTATGTAGATCTAAAATTTGTTTTATTTCCAATTTCAGGCCGCCTGTGTGAGATCAACATTGATGATTGTATCAATCAACCGTGTGAATATAATGGCACTTGTGTTGATGGTATTAACGCCTACACATGTCTCTGTCCAAATGGTACCAAAGGCAAAAATTGTGAGATGAACATAGATGAATGTATCTCCAGTCCATGCAAGAACAATGGCACATGTAAAGATTTACTTAATGGGTAAGAGATTTTTAATCTTCAAGAATTATATGGTAGAAATTTTGGTACAAGTGCACATTTACCCAGATAAACAACCTCCAGCATTGAAAGTGGCCCACAATAAATGGAAGACCCTGACGAAAATGGAGATCAACACATATGAATAGCTGAAAGTTGATTATTTTTATTGAAATATGTTTATTCACGGAGGCAATTTTTTTTTTTTTTTGTATATATAAATAAATTAAAATAAATATGCTAATTTATAGAAATCATTAATAATGAAAGTAAAAATTTTGGTTCTGGTCCAGAATTTCCCTATATTAAAAAAAAAATATAACAAAATCAGTGACAGAACAAAAATATCGTCTTCCAAAAATCATTTAAATTGATCAAGTAGTTTTATTTTTAACTAAGGAAATCAAATTCCATGAGTAAGAGAGCATTGACTGTCTCTAGTTTTTATCTTGAAAATAATCTCAAAGAAGGGAGATAACTGAACAGTTATTCAAATTTGCAAGATTTTTGTTGTAATGTCTACAAATTAATCCCATTAGTTGCTTAAAAATAATTTTTTTTATAAAATTGATCAATTTACAAAATTTTTTGAATATTGATATTTTTGTTTTCGTACATCATACAGATTTTTTTTTTCTTTTTTTTAATCAATCTTAACAAGGACCAAAATTTATTTTTATAAATATAATGGATTACATGAAATAAATGAAAAGAATTATTTTTTTTTTTACACATAATAAATAACATAAACATAATTGAAAAAAAAATGTGCATCTGTTCACTCATAATTAAATTGCAGTAGATGATGCATTTGTATTGAAATTTGATTTCCAGGGCATTTGGGCGGGGGCGTCTATCTTAATTATTTAAGAGGATTTTATTAGTATATTCCTATTAATGTTCTGTGAGATTGTAAGTATATGCATAGTAAGAATTTAATCCTGGATCATGTATAAAAGAAAGCCTCTTGAAAATTTTCTGTGGAAACTGTTGCATAATGGTAAGCAATTACAAGCTCAATTATCAGTTAAATAAAATTGAAACTTTTTAAATATACACAAATAGTGCAAATGAGATTATTAAGTAGAATTTGGCTGAATATGAATGGCAGACATTGCAGAGATTGATTTTTGGCCAAAAGAGACGAGCGGCACGGAACTGAAGATATCTTTTGTTAGAGTTCAACCACCAAAGAAATATTTTCTTTGTTTGAAAAAATGAATACTTTATTGACTTGAAAGTCATGCTGGAATCGACTTGCTTGGAAAAAGTAATTTTTGTGGATAGAATCCAGATAAACTCCTTTGAATAGAGACTATCTGAATATTATCTTCAGTAGTTAACTAATAGGTCACTGAATGGTAACCACTAACAAATGCCAGAATCGGTCAAGGGTGAAACGATTCCAGGAGATGAGACGGAGGGTGGTCGAAGTCGGCCTTGAGAGAAGGAGTGTTGGATTCCTTGAGGACTCTTAATTAAAGAACTGTGCCAATGAGACTTGTGTGTTTCTATCTGGTCAGACAAAACCTTTGTTGTTCAAATCTATTTAACCTTTGGGAGGTGAGTATGATTTGTAATATCCGAACAAAATAAACATTTAATTATGAATTAGGCTTGTGGTTTTGTTTTGGCAGGAAAATTCCTTTATTGCAGGACTAATGTGATCGGACAACAACTTTGGACTGGCACAACAAGTGGGACGATCATGACCAGTGAAATGAATGCACAAAGCTATGTTCATCGTAAGTAATAGGAATTGAATAAATGAATTCCAGGTCACATAGGAAAGAAACTTTCTTTATAATTTCCTATGAGAACTCTTGCATAATGGAAATCAATTGCAAGCGTAATTATTAGCATGGAAAGTTTTGAAGAGTGCAAATTAGATAAGGAATAGCATTTGGCTAAACTTGGACTCCAAATTCTTCCATTGAATTTAAAATGACTACAGTTTTGCATGTGCAATGGAATGTGCTACTTGATTTATTCGATTGGTTGAGATGTACATTCTGTATAGAACTAGCAGGGTGGCTGGCATTGCCTGACCGTAAAATATCCTTAAATATGATATTTTGATTAATGTAGATTTTGTATTTATTATATTAAATTGAACTCAATATATAGTAATGATTTAAAGTTTAAAAAAAAAAATTTGTGCACCACCACCAAGATTCAAAACCAAAACATTTAGCTTATGATTTATTTTTGCCTCTGCCGTTAATGACTGAGCTATGATACATGTTTGCTGCAAGGCTAAAAATTAAAATATGAACCAATAGCTATTTTTTTTTTTTTATTTTTTTTTTATTACATTTTCACCCCAAACAAGGCACATTGCCACTTTGGTGTAGGGGGCTACTATCAGGGGAAACATCTACTGGGGTACTATGTAGGGATTAGGGCAGCGAGATGTTGGTTCACGTTGCACTTGAACTTATGCATGTCAGTACAGTTGGGGAAGCAGTGACCCGGAATGGAATTCCAAAGTCTAGCAGTTCTGGGGAAGAAACTACTGGAGTAGAAGGATCTTTTACATCTAGGGATCTCTACAGTGTGGGGGTGGGATTTTGCAGCTTGTCGGGTCTGTCGAGGGTGTTCACGTCGTGGGGGCACAAGTGCTTGCAGTTCTTCAGAGCATTCACCATTATAATACTTGTAGAACAGGCAGAGGGATGCAACGTTTCGACGATGGGACAGAGGCTGAAGTTTTGATGCCAGTTTAGGGCCTATCAGATTTGCGACTCTCTTTTGAACCCTGTCAAGGAGCGAGAGACTAGTAGCCGATGCACCGGCCCAAATATGACAGCAATACTCCATACATGGGCGAATAGTGGCCTTATAGAGGTACAGGATACTTTCGGGTGTTAAGTTTTCTAGCACGGTAGAGAGAGCCCATCTTCCTTGCAGCGGCCCTGGCAATGCCCTCGATGTAACTGTTCCAACTCATGTTTCCAGTGAACGTTAGGCCAAGGAGCTTGAGAGACGTACTCTCAGATAAAGAGTCGTTGGCCATTGCTATAGGTGGTAGAGAAGGTTTCTTGTAATTATTGAATGAAACCAGTTTTGTCTTGGTGGCATTGAACGTGACCATCCATTTTTGTCCCCATTCCACTACTGATTGGAGGTCATCCTCTAGTGTTTCTGCCATTACTTTAGATATATGTTCGTTTGTTTTCCTGTCGTGCCTGCTATAGAGTGTGGTATCATCAGCATATATCCCCATCTCAGAGGCAATCTTGTCGGGGAGGTCATTTATGAATATCAGGAACAGCAGAGGTCCCAGGATAGATCCCTGGGGCACTCCCGCATTTGTATCATATTGTTTAGATGTACGACCGTCGAGGACAACCTGGATTTTTCTCTTATCTAAGAAGGATTTAATTACGTTAAGTATTCTACCAGTGATACCGTAAGATCTAATCTTCCTGAGGAGACCCTCATGCCATACCCTGTCAAAAGCCTTAGATATATCTAGAGCTACCGCTCTTCCCTCTCCCGCTTTGTCCAGTGAATGGTATATGCGTTCAGAGATTACAGTGAGGATGTCTGCCGTGGAACGGGCTTGTCTAAATCCATATTGACGGTCGGTCAGAAGTTTAGCATCTGTAAGGTGCTGGACTAGAGCATGGTTAATTAAGGTCTCAAATATTTTGGCAAAAAGTGGGAGGAGGCTAATAGGGCGATAATTTAATGGGTCAGTTCTTTCGCCAGAATTCTTGAATACTGGTACTACAGAAGCAGTTTTCCAACAGCTCGGAAAGCAAGATTCATTAAGGCTATTACGTTATGCATGCATATTCATAATGCTGGCCTTCGACCTTCACCTGGCAAATTCCATTTTAAATTTTCACTTTTTACTGATTTTCCTGGGCTAAAACCCAAATATAAAGTTTCGCATGGGTTCAAATACTTTATATGTGAAGTTTCATGTCTGTAGACCAAAAACTGATGGAGGCAAAATTGGTAGGTAAAATTTTTAAAACATGAATATATATATAGAAAGAGTTTTGTATTTACTATAAACTTTTTATGCAAATATTATGCAAGTATAAATCATGTAGAATATCTGCATGAATATAATTAAACATAATAGTTAACTAAAGATGATCATCTCTTATGGGACTGAAAAAAACTAATAGGGAATTAAAATGAATGTTTAAATGAATATGCAAATTAGCTAGATCTTTTTTCTAGTGAATGCAATTCCACAACCCATGTATAAGAAAGTTGTTTTCTTTTTAAATAAATAGAAAAAAGGGTTTTTAATATGAATATCAATGTACAAAAAAAAAAAAAAACTCAAAAAACAGATTTATAGGATTATGGATGGAAAGATTTAATAGACATTTAAAAGCTTTTTAAATCCATTTCTATAAAAAGGACAAGGCCGATAGCCATTAGTCGCATGCTCTCGTGTAATGAATGAATGCATGAATGTAGGATTGACATGAAATTCTTAAAGATAAACTAAAATGACCGAAAAATGGGCTGAAATGACTTAAATAAATAAAAAGTAAATGAAATAGAATGACTTCAATGAATGAAGGATGAATTGAATGACCTTAAGAATGACTTGAATGCTTAAAAAATAACTGGAGTCCTTCAAAAACAACTTGAATGATCTGAAGAATGACTTGAATGGCTTTGAGACTGACTAGTTGTAAAGTGGGTGATCATTTTACATTAAATTAATACAGAAAAGTGATCCTCCACTTTATATCACAAAGTTACAAACATAAGTACAGCATGTAGTAAGAACAGATACTACACTTTGAGATATTAAATTTTTTATTCACAGGAAAAAAAAAATACAGTTGGGAAAATGAACAAAAAACTTAGGCACAAGGCCAATTCAAAAAGAAGGGGGGATAGTGAGGTTGGTTGATCCATCTCGTCTCTGTTGTAAATTTTAAATGATTTTTCTCTTGGCTAGCATCTTTTATCATGGTTACCCCTTTAAATTTGTATTTATGTGTGTGTGGTGGGAGGGGGGGGTGTTCCTACTTAAACCCAATTTTAAAACATTTTTATTTATATCAAAAAATACAAAAAAATTAATAAAATTTCATTTGTGTCGAGGGACATGGGGGGGGGAACAAAACAACCCCCCCCCCCCGGTTAGTAAGACCCTCCCAACCCTATCTGAAATGCTAGACCACCCGTTTCACTCTGGTTTGTAAAGGAACCAGGGTTTCGTGGGCAGCCTCTAAATGGATGTGGGGGGGGGGTCGTGTCCTAAATAGGGGGAGGGATTGCTGGTGAGGGCGGGGGTGTGTTAGTGTTTGATTTGATTTCCTCCAAGCTGGGTTGAATTTCGAGGGAAGGGGGACAAAAGAAAAAAATTGTTTTTTTTGGAGGTTGGGGGTCTTGGAGGCTTTCTAATAAGGGAAACAAGATGTATTCGGCTGGCTGAGAGGTTGAAGGAAGTAGAATTGGAAAGGAGCAGGGGTCTGACAGAAACCCTCAGAACTGTGCGCTCTACACCTAGGCGGGGAACACGTATTCAAATTTGGCCCCTCTTCGTACACACAGACTTTCTACCTGTATCCATCTTCTTCTGTCGCATCTGATCTTTACCCCTAGTTGGTGTTTTAAGAAAGCAATCAGATCCTGATCAGAAAAAGGCAGCACCCCCTGGCCATCTTGCAGTCTCTATGTCCAAATCACCATTCTCGCCACAGCCAGGATTGCAATGTAGACCATTTGTCCAACGGCGGCCTCACGTTGTTCACTACGTTTGATACAGTAATTGGGCGAGGATGCTTGGGGTCGATGCGCGCCGTCCCCTCGCCAACATATGACCAGTACTGGCGGAGTTTGCGGCAATCGCTGCCAACCCAAACGTGCATATAGTGAGTCGGCAGCGGCCCCCCTCACTAGATCCCTGTGGAGTTTCCTACAAGTGGCAGTCACAAGGTCGCTGGACCCTGGTAGTCGTTTTAGCGTGGCTCGGCACTCTTTAAGGAAGGCTGAATCTCCCCACGACGACTCTCAATAGCAGGGTCAAAAATGAGGTCGGGAAAGGCATCAGTGATCGCAGGGTGCCACGGTTGATAATCTTGAAGGTAGTGGCTAAAGAAGGCCAGCCTCTCGGCGTCTCGATGATACTTCAAGTCCAGCATTCCAAAACCTCCCTCACACCGACGTTGAATACAGACCTGTCTGCTCACTCAGTGTCTTCATCTGTCCCAAAGAAGAGAGGACAAGAGTTTGACAAGAGCTGTTAGGTGGAAGTACGGCCAGTTGGTAAAGGATAAGAGGGAAGACGTATGTGGCGCACGCCTCAGCTCTACCCTTTAAGGAAAGTTTCCTAGGAAGCCACGCGTTGACTGCAGCCTCCACCTTTGACCGTACCTCCAACCAATTTTTATCAAGCTGGAGATCCGGTCTGAACCACATGCCAGGGATCCAACTGGGCCATCCGTCCAGCTGAAGGGCGCTGGGAGGTTTGTGTTGCCACTCCAGGTGCCCAACCGCAGTCCGACTGACTTACTGCGGTTTATCTTGGCCCCCGTGATTCTTTCGTATTGTGCAAGCACCTCCGACACAATCTCGATGTCTCTGAAGCTCAACACAAAGACTGTGACATAATCGGCGAACATGGATATCTGCACAGGGCCGAATTTGCCTCCCCACGTCTCAGCTTGCGTAGCAGAGGCTCCAAGTCCAGGATGTAAAGCAGGAGCGATAGCGGACAACCCTGACGAACCGACCGAGAGATAACAAAGGGTTTTGAGTGCTTTCCGTTGACTTGCATGACAGCCGTGGGCCGTCGATACATCACAGAGATCCACTTGCAGAAGTCCGGTTTAAAACCGGCAGCCTTCAAGACAGATGCCAGGAAACTAGCAGCCTTCAAGACAGATGCCAGGAAACTATGGTCGACACTATCGAACGCTTTGGACTGATCTAAGTTGATCAGCGCGGCTTCCGTATCGTCATCTATTTTCCCCCTCTAGGATTGTGTGGATCAGGTGCAAGTTTTTCTGAATCGATCTCCCCTTCACAGCGTAGTTCTGTCCCGGTTCAACAAACTAATCGATAACAACCTGCAGCCGATTTGACAGGACCTTGGCCAAAATCTTCAACTCTGTTAAGCAGAGTTATGGGTCTGTAGTCGTCTAACTCTTCCCCACCATGCCCATCACATTTCCTCAGCAATGTGATCACTCCCTTGGTTACCTGCCCTGGAATGGATCCCTGAGCAAACCAGTGGTTGAACACATCCGTCAGAAGAGGCAAAAACATGGGCGACAGCCTAAAATACAGTTCGTATGGAAGACCATCGATTCCCGGCGATCTGTCTCAGCTGACCTGCTTCAGCGCAATAAAGACCTCCTGCTCCGTCACCTGGCCCTCGCAACTAGCTGCGTCAAGATGGGGAGAGTCGGCTGCTACGTAAAACGCTCCTCAAAATGTTCTCGAAACCCCTCGCAGATCTCCCGAGTCGATTCAAGGGTGCGTCCATCCGGATGTCTAACTTCTGCAATGCATTTGTCCGAGCCACATCTAGAAATCTCGTAAGGCGCGACAGCGCCAGAGTTGACTGCTTCCTTGTCTATCTTTCTAAGCCTAGCTCTGACTACTTGACCTTCATAGCGCTCGCTAGTCTAATGCAGAAGATCCTGCCTAGCTAGTTCCTGACTAACCCTATCACCCTCCCCCGTAGCCCGGGCTAGTTTCTGCTCCAGCTGCTTCTTCATCTTGGCCTTATTTAGTGCGAGGCGCTGAGTATACTTGATGGAGAAGCTTCTAATGTTGGCTTTTAGACCTAATCATCACTTACTCCCGGTAACCGCCCCCACTAGTGCCTTTTTTATTAATTCTCTTAACTGATCCTGGAAGTTTTGTATCTCCAGAAGGGAGGTGTTTAACTTCCAATACCACACTAACTTAGGCCTATTTCCTAGCTTCAGCCGGGCCATAACTAGTTTATGGTCTGACTGACCTAACCAAATGAACGTGGGGCAAGATAGGAAATCTATTTCGCTTCTTCTAACTAGTATCCTGTCCAAATAGGTATTCAAATAGGAGGGAACGCTATTGGTCCACGTCCACATCTCCCGCCCTGGATGATCGACCTGAAACCTGTCGACCAGATCACATCTAGCCATCAGATCAGCCAGGCCGGGCTCACATCTTTCCGACCCTCTAGCTTCGCCTCCTACTTTATCTAAATCTGGGTCTAAGATGGCATTCTAATCCCCTATTAGCACTACCTGCTTCCGACAGTCTACAAACACGTCAAGCTGACCGAAGCCCAAGACCCTCTCGTGAGCGGTGCTGGGCACATGAACCGCAACCACCCGAAACACAGAATTTTTTACGGCAACATCGGCCACGACCAGCCTGCCCACCATATCTCTATGAACAATGTCGACTGTCGCGGACAGAGTTCGTTTCACTAGCAAGGAGACTCCTTTCCCCTGCGGGCTGCCATATGCTGAGAAAACTTTGAAATCCCGGTTCAGCACCTGACAGTCCACAGAAGAAATAAAATGTGTCTCCTGGATCGCAGCAACATCAACTCCCAGGAACAAGAGGTCGTGTCGGAGGCAAGCCGCCCAGCCTGGTGATCTCAAGCCCCTCGCATTCAAACTGGCCAAATTTAAAGACGTGGTACCTACCTTAGGGTGTCTCGCACTTGGCTCCAAAGTTGGTCGGCGTTTCTTTTTCTCTTTAGGGTGGTGGTTCAGTTGGCATTGGTGCGGGGGTGGGTGTTGTTGCAGTGTCAGATGTTGGTGTGGTGTACGGTGTTGGTGTGGTGTGGTGTCTGGTGCTGTGTTGGTGTGGTGGTTGGTGCGGTGTGTGGTTTGGGGATGGGGGTGGTTTTGTTGTTGTTTGGGATGGTGTATTCTCACAGGGGGTGGGGGCCACCTTTTCTTCCCCTTCCATCTTTTTAATTTTCTTTCTTTCTCTTTTGTTCCTCAAATGGACCAGGGAGTGGGGGGGAGTTGTTTTCCCTCCCTCTCGCTGGCAGACTCATCTTCTGAGGAGCAATCCTTCCTTCTCTTGATCCCAGATTCAGTTCGTCCGGGGGCCAGTCATTGTTCCTGGAGTGGTATATTCTGCTCCTCTTGCTGTTGATGATGTTTCTGCTGCTGCTTCTGCTACGGTTGCTGCTGCTGCTGCTGTTTTGGTTGTGACGTCTTTGGCTGTGGCGGTTGTTGGTCAATGTGTTCTGGTCACTTGTTCAGTATCGGCTGCAGCGGCTGTTGTTGCTGCGGCGCTTGTTTTCCGTCTGCTTGCTGGCTGGAATTGGGGGACTTTGTTTTCCCCTTTTGAGTCCCTATGACCCATCCAATGCTGGGGGATGGGTCCACTGGCTTGGTTGTCGTCTCTGGGGCATAAGACTTGTTGGCAGCTGTAGGGGCTTTGGTCGGATTTCTTTTGGGGCAATCCTTGACCATGTGTTCCCTCTGCTGACAGTGCCAGCAATGCGGTCTCTGTCCCTCTACTATGACGGACATTGTCCCCTCCTCGCACCTCAGTGTCGCTAATATTTGGTTGAAGCCAGCTTTGTCGAGGCGCATCTGGAGTCTGTAATCCCCAGTCAGGATGTCCCTCTTCTTGCTTGTTGGGGGCCACAGACACCACTTCCCTGTACTGGCTGAAGACCGCTCCTAGTTGCTTTGCTCCCAGGAGACAGGGGACGTTCAGTACGGCGACATTGGTGACTGTTTGACTAAGGTATTCTGGCTGGAGTTTGATGTTTTTCTAGCGCAGATTAGTCCTATTGGCTGTCTCTTCGGCCTCTCTTTGGTTTGGGAGCAGGACGTCCCACATTGCGTAGCTCCTCCTGCATATGTATTTGGCTGGGATCTTCAGATTCAGGAGGAGGTCCACCATGTTGTCCTTGTCTACTCCTGTGAGGCCTCTTTTATTCCTGTCCGAGGTGATAAATGATACTATCCTCTTAAGGTCCTCTGCGGTGCCTGGAAGGGGTTTTATGACGTTCTCTTCCGTGAGGTCCTTGTAAGTGGACTTGAAGAGGTCCCGGTATTCCTGAGGGGACATTTGGGTTTGTGGACCCCATTCAGTGTCTTCCTTACTGGCAATGCGAGTCCAGGACAATGTCGTCTGGCTTGGGTGTTGCTGTTGCTGCTTCTGCTGACCGGGGGTTGGTGGTTTGCCCAGTGGGATGAGAGCCAGCCAATTGGTGTTAAATGTTTCCAGTCTGCCGGTCTCTGCCTCCTGGGTCTCTTTCTTTTCCTTCCTGGGTGGGGGTTGTTGGCTCCTGGGTACCACCTGTTGTGGTCCACCACTTATGGGGGTTGCCTCTGCTCCAGTGTTCGTTGCCAGGCTTTTGTTGCTGGGTTGCTGGGTATCTCTCTTTCTGGAGGGGTGGCTGGTTGGGGCTTGGTCTCTTGGGGAGCGTTGAAGCAGGCTGGATCTTTGGTCACCCCGCCGAGGATCTTTAAAGATGCTGTTGCTTCATTGATTAGTGCTTTAGTCCTTCTTGTTACTCCATGCTCATCATTCTCCCCATTTTCCATGCGGGGGGGGGGCGTCCTCTTGGGGAGCTGGAGTTCTACATTTGGGTGATGGTATAGTGGACTGAGGAGCCGGGGGTTTCACCGGCTGTGGTCTACCTGGACGTCCATTGTCTCCTCGTCCCTTGATTTCTTCTCTGCTTCTGCTGGGCATTTGCCCTCGTGGGGAGCAGGAGTGGAGGGGTTGTCTTTGGCCAATGAGGATTGAGGTGCAAGAGGTGCCACCGAGTGTGGTTCACCTGAAACATGCCTTGTTCCCTCGTCCGCCATTACCTTTGCTCCCTCGGTCAGGGAGTGCTCCTATTGGGGAGCAGGGTCCAAGCTTGGTTGTTCACTAGTTGATTGCTTCTCCAGGGTCGCCGTGGGCTGCAGCCCTACTCTGGCTTTCTCTTCTTCTGAGTTTCTGGGAATTACTCCCTCTGTCGGGGAGCTTTCTAGGGGAGTAATGTGGTGCATCTGGGGTGGTATGTCCCCTCTGCCCGACATTGTGGAGTGGTTTCACTGGTCGCTGACGCAGACCAAAGTGTAGCGGGGAGAAAAGAAAAAATAGGGGAAATGGGGGGGGGGCAGAATCAAAAGAGAACAGCGGTTTGACCTCCTCTTGCGGGGACGTCGGGTTAGCAGCTTGAATTCCTTGTGTGGGGAGAGCAGAGAAGGAAGACGCAGTGGGTGCTAGCAGATCAGAGTGCCGCGTAGCAATTAAGAGAGAGAGGGGATAGACATCTCTGCCCAGAGAGTGGAGCAGAAACGAAAAAAAATCCAACCCACGACACTCTACCCACAAACAACCCCAAAGAAATGAGAAAGTGAACCTGGTCTGCTCAATCCACTGGGAGAGCAGCGAAGGAAGACAAAGTTTGGGCCTGGCAGGTCAGAGTGCTGCTCAGGCAATTAAGAGAGGAGATAATAGACCATTTCAACCTCAGAGGAGAGGAGGAAACGAAGTACCTAACAAACTAAAGCTAACCCAACCAGGTCGCGTCTACCAAAAAAGTGTTGTCGGTCCCGAAAACAGCAAACTCCCAAAGAAGGGATCGGTTTTGGGTCCAGACGACCACACAATGGCGTCGGTCCTGGGGGAAGCAAAGAGGGTCCTGACTCCCCAAAAAGGGGTTCGGTCCCACAAACAAAAGTTAGTGCGTGACAAAAGTGACACCTTGAATTTAACCCAGGGGTGGGTCAAGTGGCGGAGCCCTTTGAAAAAAATTAAAAAATGGTGTAACTGGGAGAACAGATACTACACTTTGATCTTAGAAAAGCTTAAAAAGCTAAGAACAGCATCTATTAACAACAGACCTTTGATCTTAACCAAAAAGGCCAAGCACAAAAGTGTTACGGACAGAAGGACCGACAGACAGACGGACCTACGGAGTGACTTATAGAGTCGCTTGCATGCGACTAATAATTCCTACAGAACTTATTGCCATGTTCTGGAGAAAATTTTATTTGGGTTTCCATTTACACATGTTGAAACCTGCATAAAATTTTTGAGAAACATGTATGGCAATAAGTTCCGTTGGAATTGTTCTTTCTAGAGATGAATTTAATATAGCGTTTAAATCTATATAAATAACTGATGATGTATGTATATGTGTGTCTGTAAATATTTAACCAATACACTCTTAAACTACTGATCACATAACACTGAAAGTAACAAAACATAGTAATCATACAGCAAGGATGGTTTATAATAAGTAAAATCTTTGTTTGGATGAATGAATAATGTGCACAGAAATGTCAGCAAGTTGAAATGCAAAATGTTCATTTCAACTTGCTGGAGTGCTAAAT
This sequence comes from Euprymna scolopes, assembly GCF_053919585.1. Lineage (NCBI taxonomy): Eukaryota > Metazoa > Mollusca > Cephalopoda > Sepiida > Sepiolidae > Euprymna > Euprymna scolopes. The sequence continues at coordinate 81,709,807 of NC_136511.1, read as the reverse complement.
GTTTTGGTTTCAATTCTAGCTGATGTGGCATCAGTCATTTTCTTTTTTTTTTTTTAACTTTTGAAATCAGTATTATATATATATATAAGTATCAATAGAGAATTGCCTTTGTAATATTTATGTAATCTGCATAAATTAAAATATATTTGTGTATTTCACAACCAGGCAAGACCCCCCCCCCCTCTCAGCTAGTATCTATTAAATCTCTTCATTTCTCTCTCTTGTATATATTTGACTGATTTTATACTTAAGTCATCCAATACCAGTCGGCATAATTGCTAAAGTTCTCAAAGGTCAAATCGTTGAACTTTGACCCCTTAACAGCCAAATTTCTGGCCGAAAACTGATCACAAAGATTTTTCCAAATCTCAGTACCCTGTATATCAAATTTCGAGTCTGTAGACTTAAAATTGACAGTTATTGTGTAGGGAAATGTACACACACACTCATTCACTTTTATAGATATATAGATAGATTAAACAAAAATATATACGTATACATAAATATATAATGGAAACAATTTTGTGTTTACTGTAAACTTTATACGCAAATATTATGCAAGTATAAATCATGTAGAATATCTGCATGAATATAATTACACGTAATAATAAACTAAAGATGATCATCCCATAAGAAAACCGAAAAGACTAATAGGGAATTAATTAAAAATGAATGTTTAAATTATGCAAATTAGCTAGATCTTTTGCTAGTGAATGCAATTCCACAACCCATATATAAGAAAATTGTATTTTCTTTTTAAATAAATAGAAAAGAGGCTTACCTTTTTCTGTTGTTCTTGGCCTTCGGGCCGGAATCAGGTTCGAGTCATCTGAACAATTCGGAGTTCTCTCTGACCTGGTGATTGGCCCGAAATGCACTTCCACTCAACAACATACAATGCAGTTCCAGGTTTTTGGAGTCACCTGATTGTCCCCGTTGTAGGACAACGGCCGTAGAAACTACTGATCACGCTTTCTTCTATTGCCGCGAACTCTGCCAGTACTGGTCATATGTCAGCGAAGTGACGGCTCGCATCGATCCTGAGCATCCTCGCCCAATTACCATATCCAATGTTGTGGACAACGTGAGCCCGCCGTGGGACCAGGAAAGACAAATGGTTTATGTTACGATCCTGGCCGTGGCGAGAATGGTGATTTGGACGTCGCGTCTGCAAAGTTGTCAGGGGGTGTTGTCTTTTTCTGATCAAGATCTGATCGCTTTCTTTAAACACCAACTACGGGTGAAGATCAGATGTGATAGAAGAAGGCTGCATCACGTGGCATTTGACAGAAGATGGATACATGTGGCAAGTCTGTGTGTACGAAGAGGAGCTAAATTTGAATACGTGTTCCCCGCCTAGGTGTGGAACGCGCAGTTCCGTAAAGTAAAATTAAACAAGTAGCCTCTCAGCTAGCTGAGTGTGTGTTCCATCCCTCCCTGATTAGGAAGCCTCCAAGATCCCCATCCCCTCTTACTTGCAATTTTTGTTTTAACCTCTTCCTCTAAATTTTACCCATCTTGGAGAGAAAAAAATACAAACTAACCCCCATCCCTTACCCACAAAAATTTCTTTTCTCCATTCAACCCCATCTAGAGGGCATCCCCACTTAGAGACTGACCCGCAGAAGCGAGGTTCCTTTTACAAACCTAGTGGAACGGGCAGTCTATCAACTAGACGGGGTTGGGAGGGTCCTACTAATCACCTTTTGTTTTTTCTTCCCCCGCCCTCGACACAAATGAATTATTGTACCATTTTGTTATCTTTTTTGTTTTTACACGTTAATAAAAAATGTTTTAAAAACTGGGAGTTAAGTAGGACGTCCCTCAATATGAAAGGGTGAATGCAGTATTATGGTGAAAGAAGATACTAGCTGGGAGAAACTTTTGATTTTGTTTAGTTCTGGAGTGACAAGGATGACCAACGACCCCCACAATCCCCCCTTTTGAGTTGGCCATGTGCCTAAGTTTTTTGTTCATCGTTGATTTTGACTGTATTTTTAACATGAATAAAAGATTTAATATCTCAAAGTGTAGTATCTGTTCTGCAGATGCTGCACTTAAGATAGTTTGTACCGGTCAATGGAGGGGAAACCCTCTATACTAGTACAATTATTATTTTTGGTAACCAAAGTGCCCCCTTTTTGCCTACTTTTAGGGGAGCTGGTTTTTACCCCACATTAAAAACGGCCTTGTGCCTATTTTGTTTTGGTGGGGAAGCAAATAAATACATTAAATAAATAGAAAAGAGGTGTTTTAATATGAATATCAATACACACAAAAGAAAAATGAATTCATAGGAGTATAGATGATAATAATAATAATGATGGTAAAGATAATATGAGGGAGTTACAAAAGTAATGGCTCCTATTTTTATTACACCTGAATGGATCAGAGGAGATTGCAAATTACATTGTTATGATGTCTGAACTTATGCATTCAGGACCTGAAAGTTTCATCTCTCTGTTGCAGATATTGATGGTGTGAGATTCTAAGAAAGCAACACCTGTCATGGATATACATCAGAAGCAGAGATGAATCACTGAATTTGTGGCAAAAGTGCATTGAGAATGGTGGTGACTACGTAGAAAATTAAATTCTGTAGCACAAGGGTTACTCATTTTAATGGTATCACTCCCATCTTCATAGGTTTTCAACTTATAGAGTTAAAAAAAAAATAAGAAGCTTTATTTTTGGAATGATTCTCTTTGAAGTAGACTTTTTCAAAGGGAGATAAATACGGATTTGTTAAAATTTATATAAGTTTTTATTTTTTATATAATCTATATAAAAATCACATTCAAAGTTGATTGACCAAATTTAGAAGTAAGGTAAATTTCACTTTGTTTTCATTTTTCATTAGGATAATGTAAGGTAATTTTTAGGAATCTTTTGTTTCATCTCGTCTTTGTTGATGCATGAACACACACAAGTTATTTAATGATTAAAGTTCAGATTTTTCTTTTTTCACTGTTATATAGTTAAATCCTCTTATATAATTGTGAATTTTTCAGTGGTTAAGTCAGTTTATGCAAATGCTGAGTCTGCTATATATTACACTTGGACCTATATAATATATATGCATTTTATTTATTTTATTACTTCTGTATAAAATACTCCAAGCTTTTACACAGTGTGTGTGTGTGTGTGTGTGTGTGTGTAAAAGCTTTGAGTATTTTATGTGTAAAACTTTATCCAAGCAAACGTGTTGAATATTTGTTCATTTATATTGTTTTGTTTTTTTTCTTCTTTCTCCAATCTGATTTTTCTTCTGTCCCTTCAGACGTCCTCTTGATGATCTCCGTCGGTATGTTATCTCTGTGTCTCACAATGGTTGCCTTCCTGTTCATTTACGTGTTACCCTCACCTTCTCCCCTTGCTGTTATAGCCATACCTGACATTTGTATCTGACCTCACAGTTACTTGCTGTTGTGTTCGATTAGCTTTAATTCACACACACACATATATATATATTTAATTAGACGTTTTGCCTGTTAAAAATGGGCAAAAGTTATAGCTTGTTGATTTAGAATGAGTTTTTTATGCAAAATTGATGGTTTAATATGGTTAACTTTGTGCTCATTTTTGGATTAAATTCCTATAGTTAACTGTTAGCTATAGGCATTTAATCAAATAGATACCATAATACTTAGTTCACTGCACCTTATCATAGCAAAGGTCATTACAAAATTGTGGCCAGATTGGCCCAGTAGTTTCCAAGAATAAGTGGAATGGACAGACAGATAATCTAAGACAAATATAATACAGACTAGACATTTTAGCCTCTTAAAACGGGAAGCAAGTTATAGTACATTGACTTGTGTCCTTATTTCTGTATTAAATACTAATCCCTATTAATCCCTTACTGTGCATCAAAGGTATATCATAATACTTAGTTCGCTGCAGTTTATCATAACAAAGGGCCATGCAAATTTTCATCCAGATTGACCTAATAGTTTCAGAGATAAAGTGGAATGGACAGTCAAAGAGAACTATAACATAAATTAAATATAAAATTATTTATTAAAACAAAAAACTAACTGTACATTCATGCACTATATATATATATAGACTTTCATTCATTTAAACTCACAATCTCCAAAAATATTTTCTAGCTCCTTTGGCTAAGATAAAATGTATCTTCTCTCCACAACATTAGTACCATTTGACACCGGAAGTTCGATGTAATTTACAATTTAATGCTATCGTTTTTCTTTTCTTTTTTTTTTTTTAAATCTCTTTACTTACTCTATTAATAATTATAATAAAAATACTATAGATGAAATGCACACAATAGTATTCATTAATACCACATATAAATGTATGTTCCATTATATTAATTTGTTAGAAATGCCAATGAGCCATATCAAGATCTAAGAGTTTGAGAATGGGTATATAAAAAGTATTTCTCATTTAGTATTAATGCAGTATTTTCTGTTTGCAAAAGACAAGATAAAAATTAAAAAAAATGATATCATATATATAAAAATGCATAGTAACATAAACTCGTGAGAAATATAATATACGATATCTGTGTCTGATGTTTGTGTGTTTCTTGTAGAAAAAATTTAGAAAATCTACATAAATTCTAAAGTGTGCACTCAGTTAAAATTTATCAGCAAAGACAATGGAAACGATCCTAAGGGAGGTTTATGAGAGTATAACTATGTTAAAACTTTAAATATATCTTATTTTGATGAACATTTTATAAAGACAATGATCTATTTATGTGTATAACCCCCGTCCAACCTTCCACTGTTAAGTGATCCATTGGAGAGCAGAACTCCCTTAAAACTTCAAACATGAAATTTAAACCATTTTTTATGAAATGTTAGTTTAGTTTTCTAAAATTTCAGTTTCTTTCAACTAGAGGGTGAAACAAAAATAAAAAAAAGGCCGTCAACATTATTATATTGTATGAATCCAAAGATTCTATTGTTGGCATTCGTTTCCTTAATATTTTTCAAGTCAGAATTATTTCTAGAAATACATTAAGTACTTGCAGGAGGAACATCCTAAGTGAAAGTGATTTTTGTAGAATCAACTGGATTCGAACTTGAGACACCCAGATTGTCAGTTTGTCTCATTAATCACTGAACCACTGTCTCCTCCCAAGGAGACAGTAAAACAAAATATGGCTTTATGAGCATAGTGAAAAAGTATATCGTAATTCTCATTCAATCCCGAGCAATGTTGGGTCTTCCTGCTAGTATATATGTATACTTGAACAAATTTTTAACTTTTTCTGAAAGCATTCTTTTTATATCTTACAGCCATTTTACCCAGATTGACAAACATCTATGTAAAGTTATGTATTTATATATTTGTATGTACAGGGTTCACTCCCAAGTTAAATAACTGATCATTATGGATATTGGAATTGCATATGCCAAGTGTTAAGGGGGTTCAAATGTGAACTAAAAGAATGGATTCACTAATGGTTTTTGATGGAAATTAAAATTCAAATTAAAGTGTGACTAACCACCAGGATGTCACTAATGTGATCATGAGATCAGGGAGGGGTGTAATAACAATGTATAGAACCACAGCAACAAGTGCCAACAGTTGGCGTGTGCCCTCTGTAGAAAAGCGCTCACATTCAAACTCGAACCCTGTCCGAACAAAAAATGAGAAAATAAATGCAAATTTAGGCACTATCTTTGTTCAAGACAGCAGTATAAAAGTTCTTTTTTTGTTTTTGTTTTTTGTTCCACTGGATTGACTGGTGAGGTTGCTGTCAATTGAGAAGAGGACAAAAAGAGAATTACGACAGCAGTGGTGGAGAAGAAATAAAAACACTGATTGTTAAGAAGAATTCCGAATCCAACCATTTTCTTTTTTTCTGTTTTCACTTTAAGAAGTGAAAGAAACACTAACACAATTTCGATGTCACTTGTTCTCAACTCGAATGAATTTACATGACTAAAATAGGAATTAATTCTCAGAAAAAAACTATTGCTTAAATGGCTGGAGCAACTGATGCTAATTTTTTTTTTTTTATAGCCATGCTTAGAAACATCCAAAATAAGATGCATCCATTTAATCTATAGGGTGGAACGATAAATTAGTCGCCATAAAGATAAAAAACACTACAACTTTATTTTAAAACTTTTATTGAAAAAAATCAATTCAGGTAATTTGATTATGTAGTAGAGCTGACATCTAATCAATGTAGCCACCTTCAGCCTCATGTTGATGTTCTTGACGTATGATCAAATGATGTAGTCCAGGTCAGGGAAGGAGAACGTTTGTTGAGAGAAAGATATAAAGTCATAGAACTCCTTCTGAAGCCAAGCCTGTGTCCCTTTGGACTTCTGGGCTGGCGCTAAATCCTACTGCCACACCCATGGTCTGCCAGCGGCCACCTGATTGCACCAGGGGATCACCACATTCTTCAGCACATTCACGTACACTTTGGTGTTGACTTTCAAGCCAATTTCGAAAATGTGAGGTGGTATGATGTGGCCCTCACTTGAAACCTCACCAAAAACCATAACCATGACCGGAAACTTCATTGAGCTGTGCCCTCAAGCGTTGAACTGTCCGGATTTTGATTTTGAGGGTACTGGCAATGGTCCTGTTGTCATAACTTGAATCGGTAGAGAGCATAAGTTATACAGTGACACATTTCCGATCTCGCTCATTGAACATTGTGTCACTTTCAGACATGATAGAAGGCTCTTATCACTTTTTGGGATTTGTACACAACTGGCCAACTATTGGATGGTCTGCAACAAAAAAAAAAAAAAAAAAAATAGAAAAAGAAAACTGGTTTTCATGGAATCATGCCATTTTTTCTAGGGCAACAATTTTATATAATTTTTTATTAAATGATTAAAAAAATGTTTTTTTTCTATGACTTTCACTTTTTTAAAGACTTTTCTTCATTTTGCTGGTGGTATTAATTTTGAGGGGTTGACTCTTCGTGGAGAGAGAAAAGGTATACTTCCGATGTTATTGATGATTTTTGTCATCTTAGTCTGTGTCACGTGGTTGGCGCAAATTTTGAATAGAGAAAATCTTTTCAAAGTTATAACTAAGTTTCTCAAACATAGACTTATTCTCATTCTATGAGGGGCTGACCCCTTAAGGTTAATACCACCAAGAAAATGAAGAGAGAAAAAAAAACAAGTATAAAGTCTTTTTGAAAAAGTTGTCTTAGCACCGAAAAAATAACATTGTTTGGTTTTCTAAATTTTCGAATTAAACTTCAGAAATGTTTTCAAAGATATGAACTAACTTTCTCTACTTTTTCTTATTTTAATTATTTTAGTTCTCAGAAATCAAAGGGTTTCCTTGAAAGATTTATCTCCCTTAAATCAGAGGCTTATAAAGAAATTAAGTGATACTCAAGACCACCGTTTTTTTTTTTTTTTTTTTCTTTTACAAAGGAGTTACCACTTATCAAGGCCTGGAGGCCACTCGAGGATAAGGGTTAATGAGTGTCAATCATTAGTAGTGGAAATTTGGTAAATTGAATTAAGGGGACGGCTCATCAAAAACTTGTTTATGTTGAACTTGAACACGACCCTACTGTAGTCAGTTGGAAATCAGCAGAACGGAACAGTTTCACAGGAGTGCAGTTCTAAGAAAGAAGCTTTGTTCATGCAATCTACATTTGGGTTTAGGCACAGATAAAGAGTGGGGGAAATTATTGATAGTGTTTTCAACTAGGCAAAAGTTTGGTGAGAGGGGACCATAGATTAGATCTCAAACGAGCACTTTTTTGAAATAACACTCTAAACAACTAAACCAGTCTGTTTATTCGCCTTCTTATGAGGGTAGAGTTTGACACAAGATCAGTGTATAATGTGGATAAAATTTCTCCTGAAAAAGAGGCACAAAATATAAACTACCTCTCTCTAGAAGGATTCTCCTTCACTGACCGATGAGAGAAAAGATGAATCATAGTATATGAACAGATACTACACTTTGCTAAAACAGTCTAAACCAATCAACAATGTACTAGATAGAAATTTGCAACACTCCGACAGCATTGCTGACAATTTACATGCTAAAAAATCCTTTTGATAAACTGCAACATAGTTTTGGTTAAGATTTTTTTTCACCTACAAGATCTGGAGGTTCATAAAATTTATAACCGTCAAAACAATGCTGGAGATTAGTAGCTTGTATTAGAATTAACAAATGGAATGGTTTCATTTCTCTAATAAGTTTCTAATCCTTTCACTGTGCTTTAACTTGAATGCTTACTAGATTGTCCATTTGTCTCTAAAGTCTCTGTATAGGGGTTTGTCAGAACAACTTGGCATGATGGTATTTTTCACTACAAGTAAACCCTGAAAAAATATTCCAAATAACATAGTATTCGCCACCCAAATAAGATCCCCTTGGTATGGTTAATTCATACTGGCTTTTACAAGGAATGATGCACCTTCTCCAAGTGATGCTAGCTCAAGTTACAACACAAGTCTGGATACTCCTCCAGATTAAATTAATTCTTGTCTTGGGATCAAGTAATACCGGGAGACCACTAGAAGGTCTTCTATAACATATTTAAATGGTCAATTGCAAAGAAGAAAATTATGTTCTTGACTTCTTTACTAACTCAGTATTTGAATGGAATATTTGAGTATCTACACATCTCGTATTGTTAATATTAGCCCCAGGATTGGGGCCCCTTGATTTCTGAGAACTTCAACTGAAGTAAAATGAAACAAAGAAATATATAATGTTTGGGTTGGGCAACATGATAATTAATCTGGACACGACTGTAATTCTGAGTTTTCTTCAAAGGGAAAAACACAATCCCCTTTATTTTAGTTTGATAGGCTCAAGAGAGATTGCTGTTTATTTTAAAACAAAACTATTTTTAACATTTTTTTTTTTTAATTGGCGCTTATTCAGGGAACCACTGTCATTTTTGTAGTTGTTTATGCATGCATATGAAATACAGTCATGAACATTAACTTAGATTTCTCTTCAAGCACTACAATAACAAAAATATTCACCCCTCCCTTATTTTTTTTCAGCCACACACACAGATGCACAATATTCAATCTGCCAAAGTTTTTCCATTTTTTTTTTTTTTTTTTTTTTTTTTTTATATATATATGGAGCCAATTTGTTTATTCTATTTTATGAAAAAATATAAATTCAGTTCAGTTATTTTGAAAAAAAAAAAAAGTAAAATAAATCTAGCATGCTTAAATTGGCATGTAGAGAAAAGGGTCGTAGAAATTTATACAGTAGTTCAGCACTTGTTCAATTTCTCCACAAATTACTGTTGTTGGTGCATTTAGTACAAATCTTGAAAACCCTGGGTTTACATTCAGCCACCTTGTAATTTTCGCTTGTCTAATTTTATCCTTTAGTCCTCACATTCTGTGAGCGATGTTTATGACAAAGGGGAAGATTTGCTGTTTTCTAGCTTGGAATCTATCTATATAGCATTTGTCCTTAGCAAGTTTTTGATTTGGAAGTTTTAGGTTTTTTTACATCAAGTGGCTTTATACCTTGACTAAAGCAATTTTTACAAAAATGTCCATTTTAAATCCAGGAATGCTGATTAAGAAAGCGACATTCCTCTGGGTCAGTTGAAATCTGCAATAAAACGATTTCTGTTAATGCCTGTGCAGACCTCTTCCTGAAGCAGGACTGCACTTATGTAGAAAACTGATTATTTCATCAAAAACTGAATTCACATGAATGAAGTTTTGTTGGCATTCCTTTTATTTTTACCTTTACTTTTAACCATTTTCCAACACTTAATTTTAGTTTCTTAGTTTGTTGTGTGCACTTTGCGTCTTTTTTTTTTGATCTGAAATATTAAAAAAAAAAAATTATATAAAATTTATTTTCTTTTGAATATTAAAAAATAATTTTGAGTTTTCTTGAAAGACATGCACAAATGAATTATGACAGTCAAAAATCATCATATATAAATCTAAAGATTCTGTTGTTGGAATTGGTTTCCTTGATATTTTTCTACATAAAATTATTTCTAGAAAGACATCACATACTTACAGGAGGAACCACAGGAAGGTTGCCAACATCCTAAGTGAAAATTACTTTTGTGGAATGGATTGGATTTGAACTTGGAACACCCAAGTTGTCAGTCTGTCGTTGATCATTGCCACCTCCCAATTAAAAATAAATTAATGGGAAAACTCTTTGATATGTTTACATATCGGGCAAAAATAGATATCTAGATAAAAAATTATCGGAAATTGAGTAGAATTTTAACTAAAACTAAAAATCAGTTTTATCATGTGTATCGGATTCTAGATTTGGCAGAATCTATTTTACATCTTTAAATTAGAAGAGTTATATAAAAAGAAAATAAAGGCAGATAAGCATAAAATGAATTCATTCATTCCAAGCTTGCATCGGATATAGGCGAAAAATTTTTTGTTTTTAACTACCAGGCTATTCGGCATTGCCTAATCGTAAAATATGCATATGAATTATATTTTAATTCGTACAGAAATAAAGACATGTGCATGCGAGTATAGTTTTTCTAAACAGTTCACTCCTTGTAAGTAAATAAATAAATAAATAAAAAAATACTCGAGCTAAGATCAAAACCAAAACATAAAGACAGTGAGTCAAGTACAATAACCATTAGGCCAGCTTGACATGATCTTTAAAAAATGTTTTCAAACCTACTTATTCTTAACGTAAAGAATGTCATGTAAATGATTCATGCATGAACATTCCTGAAACATTTGACAGATAAAAATCTGACAACCCCCACGTCCGAATTTTTCAATTTTTATTCCTTAGCAACCCTTTTTTCCAGATAAAATGAAAAGATTTTCTACATATGTCTTGAGATTAAAAGGTTTTCCACATGTCTGAATACCCTATATCTATAGATCAAAAAATTCATTGAGTATATAGTTTGAGAATTGTCCTCAGGCACACACATTCTCACTTTTATAGATTGTATTTATACTCAATGATTTTCCATAATTTTTGGTGAAGATTTTTAGTTTTGTCTACTGCATAATTATATCAAAGTTTTCCTGTTATTTAATTTTGAACTACCATATTGCACTTGTGCATGTCTTTTAAGTAGCACCTTTCTTTTTTTTTTTTTTCCTTTTTTAGAAAAAAAAAGTTTAATGGTCTTTGAAATTCAAAGGGTTTGCAACCCTTATCATAAATTTTATTAATAAAAAGAGCACAAAATCATTTGGGATTTACAATTTTTATTTGGGGGAGTGTCTTTCTTTTCTTTGTTTCAGCATTAAATGACCAAAAAGGAATTTTAGTTGCTGTTAAACAACCACACTAAACCTCTGATGGGAAACTGTTTTTCTACTAAAATCTATCTTATTTTATATCCATAAAAATGCAGTGAGTTGAAAGGGAGGCAACTCAATTTTACTTTTACGTTTTTTAATAGTCTAAAAAAAAATATCTCTTTCGCATATTAATTACCTCTTTGTTTTACAAATAATAAAAAAAAATTCTTTTCTTTTACAGTTATCATTGTAACTGTTCTGACACAGGTTTTACAGGAGATTTCTGCCAGATTAACATTGACGACTGTCAGAATAATCCCTGCTTGAACAACGGAACATGTATTGATGGCATAAAGGTGAGTTAAAAAGTATATCTGATTCTTTCATCATGTGGGGATTCACAGCGGAGTCACCAATTGTGGGGTTGTATTTTCTGCAGGGTAACCAATCTATAGTCCAAAGTTGCCAATTTGTGGAGCAATTAGCGGGATCATTAAAGGTAAATTAAACCAGGTCGTCAATTCATAGAAAGGTTCTTCAATCTACACCCTTAAATAAAGTAATAAAAAGATAAAAGAAATAAATTTTGGAAAAGATGACACTCAACAAAGAACATGAAATCGCTGTATTAATACAAAATAAACATATATTTACGCGTTAGGAATATTAATTTAAATTGTTCCAATATGAGTGCTTTCTTGTGTTGAATGTTCATTATGAAAGATTACTGAAGTGAAGATTCTGTGAGAATAGCAGGAGGCATGAAATTACTGATTTTTTTTTTTTTTTTTTTTATATAAGATTGGGCTACTTTTGAGAACAATTGTCTATAATTCATTTAAGCGAATGTGTGTGTGTGTTCGTATCATAAAAACAGATTGAAATAAGATTGTTTAAAAGGAGGTTTAAGTTCTCGTTCCCTGTGGTAAATTTCCACGCTGGGTATTGAAATTCATTTTCATCGCATGTAAAATCATGATAATGTTTTTATGGCTCCCGGAGATGGAGTTTTTTTCGAACACATGTTGCGCTGGCGAAGTTGAAGAAAAAAAACTCTAGCTGCCCTGTGGCATTCTTGGTGATGCTGTTTTCGATGAAGTCCGGCGTATGTGATAGTCATGGGCAGCAGTAATGTTTACTTGTGGAACTGCTTTCTGGACTGTTTAAATTTTGGCGGGTTAATCTTTATATACAGGCTTTCTCAAACGTTCAAGCCTGTTTACTGTATTTTTACGTGAGGGAGCATAACATAGTTCTGTTGAATAGTAATGGGTTCATATCGGACACAACATATAACAGACGATGAAACATAATAGAGTACACAGCGACGATGACGATAATTCTTGTTGATACAATACAGGGTGACCCAAAAAAACGGGCCCCAACTCTAATTAGGCCCCGTTTCTTAGTGTTTTGTCCAAATGAAATGAAACTTTGGTCATAACTAGTTTATTATATTCAAAACATCACATCAAAACACTAGGGTCTTTGGCCTTTTTTTCTCCGTTCTACAGCATATGTTCTAGATGGCCTCCATTTAGCTTTTGTTTTTTTTTGGGGTCACCCTGTATTATAAATAGGAGAAAGGATATAGATCTGAGAGAGATGTGAAATGGACAGGTCTTTTTAACACAGAAGAGAATCCTTATTTATGATGGGATATCATTGACATTTTGGAAGGGTGTTTCATATAAAGTTATTTTACAAGATCAATCACAAAAACACATTACCTTTTGGTGAAATGATGACAAAGGCTTACGAATAACATGATGATATTTATTCTTCCAGCTGGATGAGATGATCAGGGATTCGAATGCCTTGCAGAATTACATTGTCTTGCCTCTTTTTTTGGTTTGCTTCCAAAAGAAGGTTTGGCTAATTCTCTCTTCTGACTCTGTCCTCAACTCTGAACCATCTAACTTCTCTCGCTGACTGACTCTATATATTGTAATTTATCTTTCGTTGTGACGTCAAAACATGCTCAAACACGTGAATATCTCATATGGATTTACATATTACATATGTCTCCAACACACTTTTGACAACACAAAGGAAATTCCTTAAATCAATTGTTCATTCTACTCTCCGACATAACTAATATATTTTTTGTTATTTCTAAACACAATGGACAATGCTCCACATTCCTAGGATTTCATCTAAATTGCAATACGTATTCACTTTCAACTTCTGATCACTGAGTTCGATTCTAGCATTCTCTATTTAATAAACATCATTTTCAAGCCTATTTACTTTGTTTCTTTAATTACCGGGATCTGTCTTCTTCCATATAGAACACTCCTTTCCTTCTCATTTTTCAAAAAATGTACACATTTTCAAATGCCAGTCCATTTTTTCTATTCTTTACCTGTACCTGAACAACTCTTTAAATCCTTACAACTCACTTGGCTAAGAAAGATCGGACGCCATCATAAAAAAAACTTTTTGGTCAGCCCTTTTCCAACTGATTTCCCAATTATTTTTAGACCAGAATCTCCATCCGATCTTCCTGGCATACTTCCTTTTGGGTGTAGGGTACAAGCTCCTATGATCAGTATCAACTGTTTTATCCAGCTACCCTTATACTGTAACAGAGGTCCCATTTTATCTCTTTACCGACTTGATGACTTCTCGTCCGATGGGTCCTGACCCTTTCTTTCTCATGGGTGTTACTATTAATTAGAGCTTTGTCGCATTTTCTAAACTATTTTACTTCTTTTGGGACATACAGCAAGGCCCATTTATTAAAATTTTTATAGTGGTTGGCTTCTAATTATGCAAGAATCCTTTTATCATACTGATTCACTTGGATTTTCTAGTTTGGAGTCTTGGAACTTTGACAAAGAAATCGAAAACATCACCCTTAACTAAGTAACCCCCATTCCCTTCTGCCAAATCCTACTGCGCATACTGAATCCCTATGATGGTGACCTTCTGTAATTTTTCTTTTATCTTCCATTAGAGCATCCAAGACCCCAAAACCGGCTTATCCCCACATTCATACATCTGTAAAAAGAATTCATAAGGTATCCTGTTACATCGTTATTCTTAAGTATTTCCGGCATATTTTACCTTTCCCTTCTAATTAATCTTACTGATTTGCCCTTTCAAGTCATGTATCTAAAGATTTCATGTGTCTCTCAATACGTCTGCATTTTTAATTTATTGTGTCGAGAATTACCAAAACTCAAAGCCGGTATTTGAAGCCTGCCCTAATTAAGCACGCAATATCGCAGAGTCCATCTGTTTTTTCTCACAGGTGCACCCCATTATTGTGCTTAAACCTGGCAAGTGACTTTTCTTGCTGAAAAAGTATGGACAAAAAATTTATATTTTTGGCATATCACTTCCCGAAAACCTCACGTAAATACCCGTTTACGTAAATTTTACTCTTGTCCCCTCTTTAAAATTCTAAATTATTTTTAGGTCAACCATTCATCTAAATCCTTGTTAATATTTTTCTTTTCAAAAATTTCTTTTGTTTTGTTTTAGTTTCTATCAACTTAATTATTGACATTGAATTCCTAAGAACAAAATACAATATATTATACATACAAATTAAATATTTTTTTCAACAATGTTATATATGCATTTTCCAATGCAGACATGGCGACAGTTTAACACAATAAAAGTTTACGGTAACAATTCGTTTGTACATTTTTGTCCCCCCCAAAATACATCGTCAAATTAACAATTTTACATTCATTAACAGACACTTATCACTCCTTTTAAAATCAACAATTGAAAAAAAAATCATTGGCCTGCAAAAAAAGAAAAATTCAATTATCCGTTGTCTTTTTTTTTTGTTTTGTTTTTTTAAATAAACCCCAAAACTTGAAAGTTCAACTATAACATCTTCAGTTCCCTTTTTTCCTGAAGAAAACAACAAAAAAAAGTTCTGTTAAAAACACCAGAACAAAACTTTTATATAAACCTAACGTTCAATATTGTCCTTTTTTTTCTTTTTTTCTTTCACCCCCCCCTAAAAAAACAAACAAACTGAAATCTTCAAAATTCAACATTAACCCCCAAAAATGCCTTTCAGCTCTTTGCATCTCTGACAAATAAAAGTGCATTCATTCAACCAACAATAACAAAACGCTGTTAATAATACATTTTTGCCAGTTTGCTACTGTTACGAATTTGATTGACAGACGACATAAACAATCCTGATATTTGATGAAATTCCCAAAACAATAAGAATTATAACACGAATGTCATAGTATTTTATCAATGAAATTATGCGAATGTATTCGTTCAAATTTTTATCATGCGTGATTCGATTTGGTTGTTTTTGTGTTTACATTTTTCTTATTTCTATGACTGTCTCTTTTTGTGGCATATCGTCTTTTTTTATTTTTTTAAAATACATTTTCTATATTTGCATTCTTTTTCCGTGTGTTTTTATTCATTCACTATCTTTGCTTCTAGTTAAATCTTTTCAAATCATTTAATTTGGATCTTTTTTTTTTATTGTTTTTTCTTTCTTAACATTGCGTGTGTGATAATCCAAGTCGTCTTCCATTTTTTCATTATTTTTTTTTTCTTTAACTCGCCTAGCATTTCTTTTTTTTGTTTTTTTTTTGGTGTATTTTAAGGGCCCTATTTTTCACATTGTGACTTATTTATTTATTTCCATGGTAACACAAGTTCTTTTATGACCCCATCCAGGAGTCAAATAGTTGCCCACACCAATCATCGTATATGTTGTGTTGTTGGGGTTTACATATCAAAGATGAGAAGACATTTATAATGGGGTACATGATGCTGTGATGGCAATTCTCGAGGACTTCATCTTAATAGGAGTCTGAGATATAAATATGAAGAGAGATGTGAAATGGACAGGTCTTTTTAACACAGAAGAGATTCATTATTTATGACAGGATACCGTTGACACTTTGGAAGGGTGTTTCATACAAAGTTATTTTACAAGATGAATCACAAAAACACATTACCTTTCATGATGACAAAGGCTTACGAATAACATGATGATATTTATTCTTCCAGCTGGATGAGATGATCAGGGATTCAAATGCCTTGCAGAATTACATTGTCTAGCCTCTCTTTTTGGTTTGCTTTCAAAAGAAGGTTTTGCTAATTCTCTCTTCTAACTCTGTCCTCAACTCTGAACCATATAACTTCTAAATCTAGTTGAGTTTACTAATAGGAAGGGGACATAATACTGAGTAGTACTATTAGTTTTATGTGTTTGTTTAACATAATGAAATCCACTTATTATAGATAGTATTATCGATTGAATATCATTTTTTGCTCCCCCCCGACAAAAGGAAAGTGGACCTTTTTTGAAATTTTGCACAAACATTAAACATGATATGAGTAAAAAAGTAACAGAACAGATTTCCGGAAAAATTCCGGTTGCCTTTTGAGTTAAAATAGCTAAAATTTTGTGCTTATTAAAAATAAATTTATGCCTTGAATTTTTATAAAACTTTCTGAAAAGTTGTAACTAACTGATTTCTATATAATTTTGTTTGTCTATACTTCACGATAACACTTGGGTGTGCTCCAGGGACTCTTTTAGGGCTAATAAAAACACTGTATTTTTTGGGGACTATTTGTCCAAAATTTTCTGTGTATGTCTATTAGAAATTTTGCATGGTGCTGAACTCAAATTTAAATATGTTAAGGCCTTGGGAACTTTTGTGG
This sequence comes from Euprymna scolopes, assembly GCF_053919585.1. Lineage (NCBI taxonomy): Eukaryota > Metazoa > Mollusca > Cephalopoda > Sepiida > Sepiolidae > Euprymna > Euprymna scolopes. The sequence goes on along the minus strand of NC_136511.1, from coordinate 81,692,936 downwards.
CTAAATTGGTGGGGGGTGGGGCAAATGGACTTAGTCATTTCTTTTTTTTTTTTTGCATGGTGCAGAACTCAAATTTACATGTTAAGGCCTAAAACTGCATCATTTCTTGATTTTCATCAGGATTTGACATCCACTGGGGACTTTTGGGGCTAAATGGGGTGGGGTGGGGATCAAATGTTGAGTTTAGTCATTTTTTTATGCCTTGTTCACTGTGCACTCACAGGGGACCATACATGCTTCACTTGTTAGTTCTAAAAGATAGCAATAAAATTTGAAACTGGTGGAGTCACTCTTGAATTGTTTAAGCAGCAAACTGTTGAGCATCAAAGAAAAAAAAAATTCTCATGGTGTAAACTGAATGAAATCAGCATTTATACGACTGAAGTTATGAGATTAGAATTCCTTTCATTTTGATAAAGAGACCATATTAGGGGATGTAAAAATCAGAATTTGAACCAATTAATCTTTTAAACATTCTTGTTTAGCCTTAACTGCTGTGATTGATCAAACTATACTGTTATTATTGCTGATTCATTGTTGCATTTGGTGACTTTTTTTTTATATTCTCTTCCTCATATTACAGGAATACACTTGTAAATGTCATGAGGGTTACCGTGGCGCAATCTGTGAAGAAGATATTAATGAATGTGCTTTGAAGCCTTGTGTTCATGCTACCAAATGCGTTGAACGTTCAAATCGATCACTGTATGGATCACATTCTTCTTATCCGGGATTTTCCAAGTTTTCATATGCCAAAGCTGCTGGATATTATTGTTCATGTGAGATGGGATATGAAGGTAAGTAAATTATTTCAGATAAACATTTTTATTTCCATATCGTGTGTGCGGAGAGGCTATAAAAGCTTTATAATTCAATAAGTACTGAATTTGATTTTAATGATCTTCTAGGAAATTTTTTGAGTCTGGATCCAAGAAAAATTTGCTACAAATGAGATGAGAAAACTGAACATTTAAGTCTAATAACATAGTCTTGTTCTTTCCCAGAATTCCTCCTATATTAAAAAACAAAAATAATGACAAAAAAAAGTGACAAAACGAAAATATCATATCCTAAAAATAATGTAAATTGATCGAGAAATTTAACTTTTAGACAAGAAAATAAAATTTTATGAGTAATGCAAGAGTGACTGCCTTGTTTGCCATTTTGAAAATTAAAAAAAAACTCCCCCAAAAAAACAAATACAAAGGGAGATAACTCAACAAGAATTTAAATTTGTGAGATTTGTTGTAATGCCTACAAATTTCCAATAATCACTTAAAATGATTTTCTTTATAGAAATAAAACTACTTAAGGTAATTTTTGGAATATGATATTTTTGTTTTGTCATGGGTATGTACATCATACAGATTTTCATTAATTTTTTTTTTTTGATATGGTGGAATTTTTACAAGAGCCAATTGTCTGTATATTTGCTTTCTCCTACATATGTCAAATGACCATATAACAATGAATTGTTCAACGTCTCCCTCACCTTTTCTGCAAAAGAGATCATGTGAATGCAAGAATGTTTATTTCAAAAAACGGTTGACCTTAAGGTGCTGCTCTTTGTTCCAAAAGCAGCCTTTTTGGTTAAAGGATGCGATTCCAAGCTGAGAATCCTGTTCACAACCAGCTTCATGTAAAATACAAGAAATGTATTTCCTTGTTCTACAAAATTAAATTGTTTAGTTGGAATGTACTTTCTTGAATCTGCACATAATTTCATATAAAATGCTTAATTTAACACATGGGGATAGTTTGTGTTCATTCTGCTAACTAAAAGTCTTAAGTAATTTGTAATTATATGTTAGTGTCACCCGTACTGGAGACTGAACCTTATACTGCTAGAAGACAGTCACTTAGAACTGATAACTGAGTCTTTTGTAAATAGAACGTTTAATCCTTAACATGGAGAATACAAGTATAATTACTAAGGCTATGACACCAGCATATTCTTTTCCTTGTTTTTAATCTGACACAGTTAATCAATCACTCTATATAAAAGTGTATAAGATATCAATGGATACACACTAGAGTCAAAACAATGAAAAGAATATGCTGTTGTCCTAGCGCTAATAATTAAGACCTCTACCAGTTACGGCTGGCAGAATGAGAGCAAGTTACCCACATGGATTAAAAATAAAAAAGAGTTCTTTATTATTTGGATTCTTTGGACTAAAGTTTTCATCTTCATTTTGGTTGATGTAATCTCTAACTTTCTTCAGGTGTTTCTTGTCAAACTCTGGAATCTTTCTGTCAAACTCTGGAATCTTTGTCAAACTCTGGAATCTTTCTGTCAAACTCTGGAATCTTTCTGTCAAACTCTGGAATCTTTCTGTCAAACTCTGGAATCTTCTATAAATTTCAGTTGTAAAAGTTACGCTCTTCTGGAGGTTGAAGATTCAATCGTCAGTACAGATGACATTCAAAGTACAATTGCGAATTACTTAGGACTTATACCCAGTCATGGCTAATGTAACGAGAACATGCTACCCCGGTGGATTAAATAAAAGGTTTTGTTTGAAATGCTGTACAGATTTAGGAGTTCAACAAGATACACATGAAGAAGGTTCAGGTTTACATTGAATAAAACATTTTGAAAATAAAACTCAATGTAAGAACCGTAGTCCGAAAAATCCAAATAGCACATTCCTCAGTTTAACAAGATCCACTTGAAGGTCAGAGGTTATATTGGTCAAAACTTTGTGAGAATATCAATTAAAATCTGAAACCTCAAGTAGTCACAGAATTGCTGAAATTATATCCAAACGAATGTACAGTTTTATTGCAGTAAGTTTCGAATTAAAAAGTAATTTGAATTATGTTGAGAATTCTGGCACTGTAATTAATCTGAAGTATTTTCTGTTTTCGTTTTTGGAAGAATTGTAGGAGAAACGAGGAGACAATAACAAATTTGATGTCTCAAACCAAACTTTTCTGGTAACTCAAAACAAGTTCTGTAAAGTAACAAAGTAACACAACAGAAAAGATTAAATAACGAAACATTTATTAACTTAATCTAACATTTTAAAAAATTATTATATATACAACAATATTTTAAATTTACAAGTAAAACGTAATGTTCTTTACTACAAAATAATTTTTAAATAATTCTTTAAAATACACAAATAAAATATAACATTTAGTTTAGAATATTATGAAGTGGATGAAATTAATTTTTTATATAACTTAAGAAAATATGATAAAGATGTGAAATGCAACAGTCAAATTAGAATATTTTGAAATGTTAGCATTTTTTTTTTGTTATTCATGAATTTAAATAATGGAGTGCATTTGGAGAAATTATTTAATGAAAAAAAATCTTTAAAATTTAGTTTGCCTTTCCTTTTCTCTATTAAAACTCTTGTGAAGATGAAAACATTTCCAGTTAGTTAAAGTGCACTAGTGCTGATATTCTTTTCTAATTGAAGTAAATTTAACAATGCAGTTTTGCAGTAATTTATAAAATTCTTCTCATTATTTATTTATTTCATCATGTGTTTATAAAAAATACATATGTAAAACATTTTATTTTTTGCAGGTGCTAATTGTAGCAAAAACATTGACGATTGCGTTAACCATACCTGTGCAAACAATGCAACGTGTGTGGATAAAGTTGGTTACTATAACTGCAGCTGCAAACCAGGTTATAAAGGTTTCTTCTGCACGAAAGATGTAAACGAATGCGAATTATTGCCGCCTCCTTGCAAGCATGGTTCAAATTGCAGCAACTCGTTTGGATCTTATTACTGCAAATGTTTACAGAACACAAAGCCATTGTACGGTGGTAAGAATTGTTCTGTGGAACTTACCGGATGCCAACAACAGCCATGTCAAAATGGTGGTCAGTGCAAGCCAGAATTAGTTGATGGAATGCAGGATTATCGGTGTGAATGCAGTGATGGATTTATGGGCAAGAATTGTACGATCTCTACGGCATTGTTTTTTAATGGAGAGTCAAACCTAGAAATCACCCGAACTCCTTCAAACCAAATACAAACTTTTTTTAGGTTCCGAACGACTTGGTCGGAAGGTTTCTTAGCATCATTTCCATTGAGAGACAATGTTTGCATAACAATTGAAATCCAAAAGTCTTATTTAGCACTAGGAATAAACGGTACATACTACCAAGTCTCAAGTCAGTCTGTTAATGATGCCACTTGGCAATCGGTTAATATTCTTTTTGAAGCCAAACAGGTGCTCATCACCTTAACTGGTCCTGGATGTAAATTGTCCATTTGTTCCAAGAGCCAACGGATATCTAATCCAGCCACCGGAGAAGTGTCATTTGGAAAGATCCATGGAGGGATGAACCTCGTGACTAAAGTGCCGTATATTGGCTGCTTTGAAGATATTAAAATCAATGGCAGAAATCTTTTGCTGAACAACACCATGGTTACCAAATTGGTGAATGTTTCCAAAGGATGTGTTCGCAAATTGCAGTGCTTTCCGCCCACGTGCAGCTATCGAGGGAGCTGTATCGACCTCTGGATACGTTTTAAGTGTGCTTGTAACCGTCCATATTATGGTAACATATGTCATCAAGGTATGTTTGTATTTTTGTATTTTACATGAAAATTGTCTCATGAGATAATGGTTGAC